>NW_024705218.1:0-61676 GCF_018977255.1 Callorhinchus milii | reverse complement strand
GACATTATTGGCTGTTGTGTTGGCCGGCTCTATGTGTTGTGTTGCATTGCGTTTCTGAGTTTACTATGTTTTTTTCATTCATTCTTAGCTGCTGATGGTTGCTTGTGTTGCAATCGAAACGTCGTATTCGATTATTATTTGATTTTGATTTTCTCCGTGACTTTACCGAAAGAACCAAAGAGTGATTCCTGCAGTCACGAAAGCTTCCAATCTAGTTTGAACCCACAAATAATGAAATATAAAAGTGATAAAGGGCCATTACCTTGCCTCTGTTGCAACAGTAGGAGTGAGAGTAAGCCTCCATCGGTTTCACCTTACATTCATAATGACTTAGAACTGAATTCAAGTAAAAAAACAAAGATACCTCGTAATAGCCTGAAAATACTTTTTGGGAAAGTGCTGTTCGCGAGCACCTATGAAGGCTGGCACGGCACACGAGGGGTGGGTGGCCAGCACCAAGCCCGGCCGCCTTTGTCTCCCAGTGGCGATGTTTACACACCGCACAGACACTCACTGGAGCTGAGTCGACCTAGGGGAGGCCCAGGGCCAGTTCAGATATTCTCACTGCTGTTGACCGTGAGGGCATTCAAACTCAGGTCGCCGCGTTTGCATGCGAACCTCTACACTACCGCTCCGCACAATTAAAGGTACAGTGCACACACAGCAACACGTGGAACAGAACACACGCACGTTAAGCGCTGCTCTTTTACGAACGAGGACACAAACATGCGCAAGAGCAAGTCTGTCTCTACGGTCGGTGGTCGAGACTAACGATGGAGTCGCAGCCAAAAGGTGGGGAAACACGGCCCGGCAGGACGACATCCGTGGAGACGGAGCGGTAAAAGAGCTCGTGTGCGCGCGGCAGCTGGACGAATTGTCGCAATCGCGAGGTCACGACGACGACGACCACAACGTAGGGAGGCCTCCCTCCAGCCCCGGGTAGATGGTGGCTGCAGGACGCACGAATCAATGCGGTGACTGCCGACTCAGCTGCTGTCGAGTGCGTGGAAAAACCCAGAGGTGGTGGTGGCGGTAGCGCACCCGCCACAGGAAACCAGCACTGGGGAGAGCGCCCGAGGTCGCAACTCAGCAGGGAGGGCCTTGAGGCGTCGCACACGTGCAGCAGTCGACACCAGCCACACGCGACCTGACAGGGTGGCCGTCAGGCACAGTCGCAGGGAGAACGGTCATGCTCGAGTGATGTCACACACAGTCAGACTCTAGTGATGTATCACAGCCAGACTCGAGTGATGTATCACACAGTCAGACTCGAGTGATGTTCACACAGCCAGACTCGAGTGATGTCACACACAGTCAGACTCGAGTGATGTATCACACAGTCAGACTCGAGTGATGTCACACACAGTCAGACTCGAGTGATGTATCACACAGTCAGACTCGAGTGATGTCACACACAGTCAGACAGAACAGTCAGACTCGAGTGATGTATCGCACAGACAGACAGAACAGTCAGACTCGAGTGATGTCACACACAGTCAGACAGAACAGTCAGACTCGAGTGATGTCACACACAGTCAGACAGACCAGTCAGACAGAACAGTCAGACTCGAGCGATGTCACACACAGACAGAACAGTCAGACTCAAGTGGTGTCACACAGTCAGACAGAACAGTCAGACTCGAGTGATGTCTCACACAGTCAGACTCGAGCGATGTCTCACACTGGCGATGTTGTCAGAGTCAGTCTTGGCGCACTGCTCCCCGTGGCCACACTCACAGGGCACTGGAGACAAAAAAATCACACAGGAAGCGAGCCCCGAAGCCCTCCCTCTCTGTCTGCTCTGGCGGCGGCGGCAGCAGCAGCAGCAGGTAAACGCATTGGGCAACAGCACCACACGGGAGGCATCGATTTGGTCGGAAAGTCACCGTGAAACACAAGGACAGAAGCATGTCTGAAGTGTGCAGCCCTCGTCACATCGGTAAGGGAGGGCAAAGGGCCTCGACAGTACACGCAACCGCTACACTCCCCGCGCCTCTTGAACCCTCCTGCCAGAGGTATCGGTGTTGAACGTCTTTCGCACCACCGTACTTAGTAACCAACCCGTGGCTTACAGGAGGTGCGGCGGTGGGGTGGGGGGCAGCAAGAATATGAGGTGTACCTCTGCTGGCACAAATGGCATTTATTACATCAGACTTTAAACGCATGTTTTTTTTATTGTATTTGGGGGTTTGTTTTTGGTAACGCGCCCTGGGGATGTACTCACTCAGCCTGTAGTGCGGCCACGTTATAGTGCTGTATGGAAGAGAGAAAACAAATGAATTGGTTCCTACGGGGACAGCCTATGCTAAGAGCAAGGCAGAGCCTGGACTGTGCTTTGACGGGTGGTGACCATCACGCACAAGCAGGTTGTTGTCATAGGCTGCCTCTGGTGGGGCAACACTGCCAGCAGAGGGCAAGTTGCAGCAAACTCTCCGTTGTTGTTGTACTGCACTGTGCTCCCAACAGCTATGCTCCTGCGTCTCTTAATGAAGCCCGCAAATGAGCGGCTGTGATAACCGCACGGATAGCCATACCTGTCAACCCCTTATCAACCTCAACGTTCATCCTACAAGTCCAATCACAAGGGAGATACACAAACAAAGAGACAATTTTATGTTTGTCCGTATTGAAACGGCTGAACGCCGTATGGACCTGAAAACTCAACTTCCCTGTACAAGAATACAGGGTAAACCGCATGGGTTGACACGGTATGGGAGGCCTTAATCCAGCAGCGGATTGACAAAATGGGGGTGCTGGGCAGTACTCGCACTAAAGGATGCAACGAAGATAATAAAAACAATTCCACGAGATGGGGATTGTTTTTCTCTCTCTCTTTAAATGATAAATAACAGCGTTATGTTTTAAAAGTGGAGTGTCGCCCCACCGCCACTCATAATCCCTCCGATTTCCAAACTCCATCGGATGAGCACGCTAAGTTATTGAACTCAGATTGTAAATGGTGTGGCTTGGCTCTCCAACACACACACACCGGTGTGCTGTACTAGTGACGAATTGGCCACCCTTCTACGTGACTTTACCGAAAAAACCAAGAAGATGAATCCCTGCAGTCACGAAAGCTTTAAATCGAAATTTGGCCACGTTCTGCTTACGTGACAACCCTTACTACTTGGCTGTGTCGGGTGGTGGCGGATTTAACGACACATTTATTTACGCGATCTAACCCAAAAAGCCTCTATTATGGAAGTTATTAATTACTAATAATATGTATACATACCCAATGCACTTTTGTATAGCTTGGCTGCTACTGTACTGCAATGACATATACATAGGGCAGAATTACACGTTTAACAGCTAATGGCAATCCGCCCTGATGCTAAAACGGGACACGTGGCTTAAAAGAAAAATGAACTACCCCCCCTGAAGGCAATACAAGACACACGGAGTCACGCATGCAAATTGTATTCATGTAAATACTGTAATATAAACTTTTGATTTAAGACACACACACAGCACCCTAGCCTCTGACGATACGGCACACACTAAGACCAGCGACAACTTTAAAACAAACACTCACACAGCCACTCGCAGTGCCGAAGCTAAGAGCGGGGGGTTTGGTATCGGCATGACACAACGGCGTTTACCTGTCAACACCTTATGAGTGCCCTAACTTATTAAGACCAATTCAAACATTAATGGTCAAAGTCCCATCACAAGGGAGAAACAAACAAATAGGGACATTTTTTAAAACTCAATTTCCCTGTACGAGAATACGGGAAAACCGTATGGGTTGACGGGTATGCTACTATACTCTGCACTATACACTACACTATACACTACACTATACACTACACACTACACTATACACTACACTATACACTACACTACTACACTACACACTACACTATACACTACACACTACACTATACACTACACTACTACACACTACGCTATACACTACACTATACACTACACTATACACTACACTATACACTACACTACTACACTATACACTACGCTATACACTACACACTACACTATACACTACACTATACTTTACACTATACACTACACTATACACTACACACTACGCTATACACTACGCTATACACTACACACTACACTATACACTACACTATACTTTACACTATACACTACACTACTACACACTACACTATACACTACACTATACTCTACACTATACACCACACTATACTCTATACACTACACTACACTTTACACTCGACACTATACACTACACTATACACTACACTATACACTACACTACACTCTACACTACACTATACTCTACACTATACACTACACTATACACTACACTATACACTACACAATACTCTACACTATACACTACACTATACACTACACTCTACACTACACTCTACACTATACACTACACTTTACACTACACACCTGTCAACCCCTTACCAGTGCCTACCTTATTAGACCAATTCAGACCTTATTGATCACACCGTAGCCTTATAAATCTCAACGTTCACCCTACAAAGCCCCAGCACAAGGGAGAAACACAGACACACAATTTTTTTTGAAACTCAATTCCCCTGTACACGAATACGGACAAACCGGACGGGTTCACGGATATGCAGGAGAGGCGGGGGGGGCAAAGGCCCTCCAATTCCTCTTCCCCAAGGGGCGCAGGATCAGAAGCACCATTCACACTGGAGGAGGAATCCGATGAGCTATGAAGCTCTTCTCACCCGACAACACGAGAGGACACACACAGAGCGCTGTGATGTAGAGCACAAAGACAAAGATTCCCCCCTGTACAGCCTTAACAGATTGCTGGGGCAAGAGCTGTTCGCGAGCACTTATGAAGGCCGGCACGGCACACGATAGGGGGGTGGGTGGAAAGCTCCACGCCCGGCCGCCTTTGTCTCCCCAGTGGCGATGTTGACACGCCACGCGAGGTACTCATTTGAGGCTGAGTCGACCTAGGGGAAGCCCAGGACGGGTTCAGATAATCGTCACTGATGTTGGTCGCGACCGGGAATCGAACGAGGCTCGCCGGATAGGTAGCCCCTCCAGCAGTGGAGTCAACAACAACAGCAGCAGCAGCAGACGGCGATCCACACACAGCCTCCTGCCCCGAACTCGTCAGCACCAAGAAAGAGGCAGCAGCGCAGATTCTGTAGAAACACTGCCCCCCCGCCTCTACAGTGCGGCCCCCTCTCTAGACAGTGCGGCCCCCCCCCTCTAGACAGTGCGGGCCCCCCTCTACAGTGCGCCCCCCTCTAGACAGTGCGGCCCCCCCTCTAGACAGTGCGGGCCCCCCTCTACAGTGCGCCCCCCTCTAGACAGTGCGGCCCCCCCTCTAGACAGTGCGGGCCCCCCCTCTAGACAGTGCGGGCCCCCCCTCTAGACAGTGCGCCCCCCCTCTAGACAGTGCGGGCCCTCCCCTCTTGACAGTGCGCCCCCCCTCTAGACAGTGCGCCCCCCCCTCTAGACAGTGCGGGCCCTCCCCTCTTGACAGTGCGGCCCCCCCCCGCCCTCCTGACAGTGCGCCCCCCCTCTAGACAGTGCGCCCCCCCCCCCTCCTGACAGTGCGTGTTGCTATGCGACGAGCCTGGGCGAGCGCCGCTCCCGGGAGCGGCGCCACGTGGGAATTCCTCGGCAGGAAGACGCCGCCAAGAGGCGCGGGAGCTCCTTGATGGACAACAGTGCGCCCCGCGGCAGGGCACGGGGCGGTGCACGACCCCCAGCCTCGAGCGCGATCGCACGCGGAGCAGCATCAGCAGCAGGGGCAGCAGCAGCAGCATCAGCAGCAGGGGCAGCAGCAGCAGCATCAACAGCAAGGGCAGCAGCAGGAGCAGCAGGGGCAGCAGAGGCAGTAGCAGCAGGGGCAGCAGCAGCAGGAGCAGCAGAAGCAGCAGAAGCAGCATCAACAGCAGGAGCAGCAGAAGCAGCATCAGCAGCAAGGGCAGCAGCAGCAGGGGCAGCAGCAGCAGCATCAGAAGCAGCAGCAGCAGGGGCAGCAGCAGCAGGAGCAGCAGAAGCAGCATCAACAGCAGGAGCAGCAGAAGCAGCATCAGCAGCAGGGGCAGCAGCAGGAGCAGCAGAAGCAGCATCAGCAGCAGGGGCAGCAGCAGGGGCAGCAGCAGCAACAACGGCAGAAGCAGCAGAAGCAGCATCAACAGCAGGAGCAGCAGAAGCAGCATCAGAAGCAGCATCAGCAGCAGGGGCAGCAGCAGGAGCAGCAGAAGCAGCATCAGCAGCAGCAGGGGCAGCAGCAGCAGGGGCAGCAGCAGCAGAAGCAGCATCATCAGCAGGGGCAGCAGGGGGGGGGGGTCGTCCGTGGTTGACGGCTGTCGTACGGCACCCGCACGGACGCGCGCTCCCTGTGCTGCTACGTCCCATCCCACCAGCGACATCTGCACTCTGCTGAGCTCATCAGCAGTGGCAACGAAACAACTTCGTTGTGTTGTACACGTGGACCACACACCTCCACTACACACCCCCCCACGAGTAGCGTTGTGATATCGCTTTGTCACGACACGATAATGATTTTGGCGATATCGATTTCACCATAACTTTTGTGATTGTACGTCACGGGTCTACTGATTTTTGTTTGTGGCTTGCTGGACTTCAAGTACGGGTAAGGATGACTTAAGCGTTCTTCAACTGCAGATTACTCAACGCAAATCATGTCTCTCAAGTCTTCTTAATCGCTGCGACTTTACAATCTATAACGCTCCACAGCGCGCAAGCTTTAGTTTCACAAGAAATAATCGACGTAACTTCTACTGCACAATAATCTAGGCTTACTGCAGCTTTTCATGCGGGAAAACAAGCATGCCTAACAGGTAAAACATCTCTACATTATAAAACATTTTTGCTGAGCAAGTTGTGAGATATGCTGTGAAAAGCGAATCTTTTGGGATTGCGGCTGATCGTCTCCTTCGCGACGTTTCGCCTCCCGCGTTAGAGGCATCTTCAGGCAGTTACGAGATGCGAAAACCTGCATCAATATACTTGTGTGCCTTCGTCGTAAATGTACGACTATCGCGACGGACCATGTTATCGCACGACACACGAGCGTGTGGTATCGACACACGCGGCGAGCACAGTCAGGAGGGGGGGCCTGCCGAACAATATCGACCAGTGGCATCGGTGACACGCCGGCCAACGTGATCATCGCATTGATTCGTGAGCAATTTGCACGGAAGGACAAAAAAAAATATCGCCCCGAGCAGAAGACCGATACAACGAGACTGAATTTACACCGGTCGCCTCTGGTATATACACACACGCCAAATGAATTCGCTCCTGGAAAAAATCTCATTTATGAATATCAACCACGTCCACTCTGCTCAATCCAATTACACACAGCGATAGCAAACAATGCGAGAAATTAAAAACGACAAAGTATGTAATAATGCACTCCTGCTGTATTAGTGCGTATCATAGCCTCCAGGATCGATACAAGCAGCACCACATTTCAGAAGTCAGCGCTGCTACACGTCCGGTGATGACTATCCTCTGCATAGGAATGTGGAATTTTCGCTGCTAGCTTAGAGCCGCCCAAAGGGATGATCACCGCGCGAGGTTGGTGGATTAGGGAGACATTTGAAAGTGTGTTTGTGAACACTTCACGATCCCATCTCCCAGCCGCACAGAACACGGTGGTCCACAGCAGGACACATGGATCTACTAAATTCTGAACAGAATTCATGATCAACATGGGCTCTGAAGCCACAGTCGTTCACCGCATCGCAGATTTATAGTAACAGCAGTACGTGGTGGGTGCTTCACTACTCGCTGGGCGTAGCTGCTCCTACACGTTTTACAGTCATCGCATATATCATAAAACGGCATGCACTGAAAAGCGCCATAGACGTTAAATTATGACTGCGTGAGAAAAACATAGGCAAGTCAAACGCGTTCACGCGACTGTTACGACGAGTGGTCCTTGGGTGAACGTGTCACTGGAGTGAATGGCTGCTGCTGCTGGTTCAGACAAATGAAGGAGTGGGAAGCCAAAATGAGAGGACGCGTCCGTCAGGTTTGTTTGTCACTGTGGAGATGGAGCGATTCAATCGGATCGTGCGCAGCGGCTCGATCGACTGTTGCACCGCGGGACCGTCAGGTATAGGCGGCAGCTTTGGCAGGTTCACATTCAGCGGTGGATAGAGCACGGCTCAAAAAATGATGATCATGACAATGAATGTACCGCCAATAACGCCGAGACATTGTTGCATTTAAAAATACTGTACGATAAAAAAAACATTTGGTTTTAATTTGACATGTTCTCGTCGTGACAGGTCAATATTTCCCACCGCAAAGGGCATTCGGTAAATGCCACCATTTACATCGTGATCATCATCATCATATTTTGTATTACCTGATAGAAGGTAGGGTGGTGGGGGGGCTTACGCCACCGTGATCTCAAGCGAGGTGTCCTCCCGTGCTCGTTAATCACGACGATCTCCACGGGTTGCACGTCAAACCGGAGATCTCTCTCGCCAACGAGGGGCCAATGATCACAGCAGCGGTGTTGCAGGCGGAGTGGCAGCCATGTACAAAATCCACTCTCCGTGCCTTCCTTTAAGGTTTCCACATCCTTAAACAGTTTCCTGTTTCCTTATACTGTTTTGCCACTTCAGTAGATTTTCATTTAAACACTTGTTTGGCTGTTGCCAGTGAAAATAAAAGCGTGTTTAATGGTTGGGCTGTTACCGCATTTATTCTAGCCGGGGTGAATGACAAATTCGCGTGCACTGTATATGCGAAACCCCCCATCTATGAGCAAATCGCTTGGAACGTGCTCGAATTTGTCAGATCTCCGAAGGTCAAGCAAGGTTGATTCTGCCGTGGGCACCGTAAAGCAACGCGGCAGTATCCGTTGTTGTACAGTACTACTATGCTCTCATGCCATCAGCAACCCACACTCACCAGCATGCAGTCTCATACATTTTTAAACACGCGTTGAGAAAAATGTGAAAAATTCACGACATTATTCATCCTCATTCCCTGCTTGTTACAAACTGCAATGTTTTTTTCTCTCTAAACGAAACACATGCAATTGGAATGAATAAAAACGATCGGCCAGATTCTCAACCAGGTCACAGGCACGCGTGCAAGGAAGCAACACCCCACGATATATATAGCTCGCTCTCGCATTTAGCCACCCTCCAAACTCCCAGTAAACAATACCAACCCCTCCTCGAGCAGCCACGCAGACAATGCCAGAGACGACCGCCACTCACGCAAACATCACCTTCCACAAGCTGCTTGCCAGCGACGCAGGCCCTTCGTGCCCCCAGACGATGCCTGGCCTGCCACCTCCACGTCGTCACCTCACCCAGGAGACCTCCTCCCTAAGTAGTTGATGTAACTCGCTCTCCACGGGTAGAAAGACGCCCGACCGGCCACAGAGGCCTCTCTCATCAGAGTGACCAAAAGGGGCCCACCCCACGTCAATAGCCGTCCACACCCATGCGTCGGTACATACCGAAACGCTCAACGTTGTTTACGCGCAGGAAGTATTCGAATACGTGATTATATTACTGATAGCCTTGGGTGATGATAATAGGGCTTGAATACCAAACGTACTGAAATATTCTTGATAAATATTTGTACGCATGTATGCATGCCGAACTTCTTTCGCAACGCATGTAGCCAACCGTGCAACGCGCACACACATTTCAAGCGACTTAGAATAAACATAGCGTATGTTTAATCGCTGTGGCACCTCAATCAAACATGTTGACCAGAGCGGACGCAAGCAAATACGTGGCAGAGATTTCAGGGCCGACGCCACCACCAATCAGCTATGCTGCCCAACCATACACGGTCACATCGCAATGCTGTCAGTGAGAACCCGTGCTCAATATACTGGCTACATTCACCCACAAACACCACGACCGCAAGTGTGCAATAACTTGCAGTGTTAACACCATTTAACATAAACATTGTGCCTTCCTTATCTTTAAAGAAAATAAGAGATACGTTTCCTTTTCTAGCACTCAACTTCACAAATTACCAGCATCATGTCCGGTCTGGTTACTCAACTAACATTGTGAGATTTGGCAAATACTCTCAGTCCGGTACAGTAATTATTAAGATCAGTTATTCACCGAAAAACATTGAAAATCTTAAAGTGCTTCTCAGTGTAGTACACAACTACAGTTGGTATGCCGAAATGGGCCAGTCGTAGTGACAGTGCATGTGACTACTGATTTCCGCTATGAAACACCTCCTTTACCAGTGGCAAAATATAGTAATAGGTCTTTACCCTTTCAACTGGTACAAAAACTGACACCTTTATACAAGGCATCATGTTTGCAATAACCACAACACAAGAAGTCAAAATGCCAAAAAAAGTTGTACGCCTTTTGGCGTCATCTGGTCCAACACCAATGGAGACTAGGCTCTAAGAAAAGCTGTCTCGGGTGTGGACCAATCAACTTCAAGGACAGTGCATATCATTATCAGAGTTGTTTCTTTCTTTTTGTTTGCATTTTAACTGGGTAAAACCCTATTACTATACTGACTTCCGGTTGACCAGTTTTTTATCTGAGCCCAGCCACCTCACATGTTCCGGAAGCATTACAAAATAAAATATATAAAACCATGAGAAAAATGTGATCACTTGTGTTGGAGGAGAGAAAATATGAGTGGTTGTGGTCAAAAAGCAGTAATTCTCTCTGGGTAGGGGTGACAGGAAACGAGTACACACATGGTCACCGACGCAGAGTGGGGGAGGATTCTCTGAAATCGAGAGAAAACGTCCTAAGATTACTGAATGAAGTCTAAAAATGAGTGTTCGCGTTGTCCGAGAACCATAAATCCTCGCCATAAACACAGAAGTGACACATCGTAAAGTGACTACATTTATTCCACTTCCTCAAAAGTGCAGGAAATTAATGAGAGTAGTGGCACTTTTCTTGCGTACCACATTCGCATAAACATGTTGCGAACGGCTCCTGTCGACTCCTGTGACCAAGTTTTTGACAAATCTTGTCAACGCAGTTCTTTGGGCAGCGACGACACCGCAGCTGACACAACATCATTGGACTGTTGCAAGTCATCCAAGCATCACCAACACGAACGGAGAGCCGGGACGATCATACGCTTAAGTCAATCAATGGACTAAAAGTGGAATAGATTTGGTTTTGTTGGTCCATTATACTTGGACCCCTGTAAAAATTGTTGGCCATCCCCAAATCCTGTCCCATGAAGGTGGGGAAACTCCTACAAGCCATGCCGAGCGCAGAGGTTAGCTTATATTTTTTCCAACTACCTTGGTATTATTAATAATCGAGTCATTGTTGGGACCTACTCCAGCGTTCTGTCGAGGTCGGCACAGAAGCGAGCAGGTGCGGTTCCCGTGACGGGCTTCCCGCACCGCGCCTGATAAGTAACATGTGCTTGCAGGGTGCCCAAGCTCACTTCCCATTGCAGAGATCCTTCATACTATCCTCCTGCCTACGACATGGCTCATGAAGGAGTGGCACGTGTTTCATATTATTCTGATCTGACAAGATTCCTCAACAAATGTGCTCCAGGTCGGATCAATATGGAAGCTGTGCGCACAACCCAATGGTGTCCGGAACAAATACTAGACAAGATTGCGAGGCATATTGCCATGAAACGGCTGTGTGTGTGTGCGCAATAAAAAAAACAATATATATCTCCGTGTATTATTTTTTCAGGCGGTCAAGGCAAGTGCTGTTAGCGAGCACCTATGCCGGCCAACACGACACAAACACGTTCAGACACACGCATCCATGAACCAATAAACACCGTAGACGTGAACGCAGCAGCATGTGAATTGCCAATGGAAACTTAATAATTTGTATGATTGGTTTAACCCGAACAGACGGCTTCACTGTTAGTTTTCAAATGTTACTAAGCAGTTTGTGTGTGTTGTGCAAAAACATAGCTTGTGCTATTGGTGCCCCCACATGCCTATCATTTATATAAACGTGGCGTACGTCTGATGTCCAGATGCTGGATCACCCACGCACACTGGGGCCTTCAAGCATGGCCATGTCTCTCCTTCACTTGAGCGCAAATCCCAACAAACACCCGGACCTATGTTTACTCCAAGTCTCGGGAGAGGGTACACTCTCTGGTTCAGCACACGTTCTGTTTGTAGATACAGGCGCTTATTGCAGCCAATGATTTCAATGTTGCAGAACATCACATTGAGCAGACTTCTATAAGGGTGCAACTGTCACTGAAAAAAATAGCCACGGGTGAATATTGAGGAGACCGCATCACCAACAGGGTTCGAATGTCGCATTTCAAATCTGACACGAACACAGCTCCAACGGAGCACGAACACGTCCAGGTAGGTGGAGCTTAGAAATGGGATTTCTCCTCCCTCAACCCCAAAGGTCATGGACCTCAATGCCTCAGTTTGGGATGGAGTTGGTGACCCAATCAGGTGTGGGTGGCATACGCCTGTGACCCTCGGCTTCTGGAGGCTGAGCTTGGTGGTACAATATCGAGATTTATTAAACGACCCATCCCTATCAGCCCCACCGACCGCATGAACCGCGTAGTGACCAAGACATGGCAGTACAACAAGTAGGTTCATGAGCATATTTTAGTGTTAGCCCAACGTTTAGCGTGAGGTTTCCTCCAGGTGCTCCGGTTTTTCTGCCTCGCCAAACACACGAAACAACCTACAAACGTCACCGTCCAAGCATCCCGAGGCATGACCCTCCTGCACAATCATCATTGAGGCTCGGCGAGGTTTCCCGGATAAACACACCACTTAACATTCCTGCAGATCTCACGAGAAAAGGCGCTCGCTCTTTTTGACAGGGGATATGGATGGGTGGGTGGGTTGGGAGGCAGGAAGGAGCATGATGATGGCCCAATTGACAAGCAATGTGGCCTCCTTCGCCCCAGTGAAGGATGAGGTTGGAGGGGTTCAGGGTACACACACCCAGATAACCTGGAAGCCTCCATACCGCACAGTGACCCCACACACATACTGCACAGTGACCCCACACACATACTGCACAGTGACCCCACACACATACTGCACAGTGACCCCACACACATACTGCACAGTGACTCCACACACATACTGCACAGTGACCCCACACACATCAGGCGTGCAACAGCACACTCCACGCAACGGCATATTAGGGAACCGAAAGCGAGGAATGAGAGACACTTTTAAGATCAAAACAGAACCCCGAGACCCGCACCGATCACCACCTCCACGCAAACGACACTTGTACTCGGGTTACCCAGACTGGGTATGTGTGTGTGTGTGCCCCCCATACTTGACCAGCAAGCAACCAGTAAATAACCAGTAAATAACTAGCAAATAACCAGCAAATAACCAGCAAATAATCAGCAAATCACCAGCAAATAACCAGCAAATAACCAGACCCCCCCCCACCCACGGCGGCCCTGCCCGGCCCTGTCCGCCTTGCGCGGCCGCGGCTGCCCGGCCCCGACCCGGCCGACAGCGACCGCCCCGGGCCGCCCCGGGCCGCCTCGGGTCTGCGGGGCCCTCTGTGGCCTGTGGCCGGGGTCCCACCTCCCTCCCTCGCTCCCTCCGCCCCGGGTCTCTTACCTCGCCTCGGGGCTCTTGCAGCCGGTCACAGCTCGCTCGCTCGCTCGCCTCCACACTCACTGCTAACCACCACCACCTCCTCCTCCTCCTGTTCCTTTCTGCGCTCCGTCACTGCTTTGAGCGGCACTTTAGCGTGGCCACCGGCACGCGTACTGCCCTCTAGTGTGGGGGGGACGGCATGAAGGGTGACGTCTGGGGCCCCCTGGTGGTGATGTCTGGAGCTTACCCCCCTAGTGGTGAGATCTGGATTACTGCACCTTAGTGGTGAGGTCTGGAGCCTCCTAGTGGTGAGATCTGAGGTCTCTGGGGGTGAGGTCTGGCCGTCTGGGTACCACTTAGTGGTGAGTTCAGGAGCCCCCTAGTGGTGATGTCTGGGTTACTACCCCTTAGTGGTGAGTCCTGGAGCCTCCTAGTGGTGAGATCTGAGGCCTCTGGCAGTGAGGTCCAAGTATCCCTGAGTGGTGAGTTCTGGAGCCTCCTAGTGGTGAGATCTGAGGCCCATGGGGGTGAGGTCTGGGTTACTACCCCTGAGTGGTGAGTTCTGGAGCCCCCCCCCCTAGTGGTGAGATCTGAGGTCTCTGGTGGTGAGGTCCGGGTCACTTCCCCTTAGTGTTGAGTTCTGGAGCCCCCTCCTAGTGGTGAGATCTGAGGTCTCTGGTAGTGAGGTCCAAGTAGCCCTTAGTGGTGAGTTCTGGAGCCTCCTAGTGGTGAGATCTGAGGCCCATGGGTGTGAGGTCCGGGTCACTTCACCTTAGTGGTGAGTTCTGGAGCCTCCTAGTGGTGAGATCTGAGGCCCATGGGGTGAGGTCTGGGTTACTTCACCTTAGTGGTGAGTTCTGGAGCCTCCTAGTGGTGAGATCTGAGGCCCATGGGGTGAGGTCTGGGTTACTTCACCTTAGTGGTGAGTTCTGGGGACCCCTCCTAGTGGTGAGATCTGAGGTCTCTTACATTGCTTATGGATTTATTTTGGTGATTTTGAAAAGTGTTTTGGTTTGGCCATGTTTGTTGTAGTACGGAGTTAAAATGATGGCTTTAATCTAAGTTCTCTTGTGGTTGTTGTTGTTGTTTGACTTGCATCCCACTGGGATTTTTGCACAGCGTTGGTGTACGGTGCTTTTTTCTGGAAGACTTTGCAGTTTTTTCCTGGATTTTTCTGTTTGCGCATAGTCACTTTAAGATGTTTTCTTGTTCATGTTTTGTTTTTTGTTTGTTGCGGTTGCACCCGATTCAAGAGCCGAATGGCTCACAGGGCTATACGAAATAAATGAAAAACTGAAACTGAAACTCTGATGGTGAGGTCTGGGTGCACCAAAGTGGTGAGTTCTGGAACCCCCGAGCGGTGAGATCTGAAGTCTCTGGTGGTGAGGTCTGGGCCCCCTCCTGACGACGAGGTGTCATGTCCCTGGAGGTGAGATTTGGATGTCCCATGGTGATGGGAACTGTCACTCTGGAGTTTCTATTGGTGAGTTGTGGGCGCCCTCTGATGGTAACAACTGGAATTCCCCTCGTGGGAAATTCTAGTAGCTTTGTCGCCCCCTGCTGGTGAAATTTACCACGTGTTTGCTTTGTGGGGGTCTCGTGGCGCTGACCAACGTTGACCTCGTTGACTCACACCAGACGCGCGTTGAGGAGTGCACGCCGATGCCACGCCACGGGATGAATTGATATATTTATCCTTGTTGTGTGCATTCTATCCGCCTAAACGTGGCCTCGCCACGTTCATCAGGGAAGGCCTAAAGGACCATGCTTTTGAAGGCCACCACCACCACGAGTGACGCCTCAACGTCGTTGACCGTCACAGTTGGATCGCGCTCATAGTCATCAGTGTACACAGCGTAAGTCCCCAAATGAGGAATGAACATCTCGACCGCTGCCAGCAGCAGCCGCTGTTGTTGCAATTTGATGGCCCGACTCCCATTGAATGTCTGTCGAAAGGAGCTCCATAACTCACCAGATTACTCCAGGGAACAGACAGATTCCGACAAAGATTCTGATATAAGTGGGTGGCTTCAACCAATAGCAGAGCCAGGATTTTCAGGCAAGCCCTCCAGCAATGAAAAATGATAGAGGAGTTGTTAGTAAGTAAGGACTTGTCCCTTGCTTTTTATTCGACGCGTGTGCGGCGATGGCGCAGCCATCGATCGAGGGTCGAATTCGAACCGCGTTGTGTGATCGACATCGCGCTCGCTGAAGGTGAATGCCTTCAGGAAGTCGTGTGCTGTATACGCAACGGCGCACAATTCTGTGAGTCACTTATAACCGCTTTGCCGTTACTTATTGCCAATTGTGGACTCAGACTATTGTCCTATCATCTCATAGAGTCCCTGGCAGTGGGGGTCGCAAAATGCCGATTTATTACTAATAAACCCCAATGATCCGATTGAAATTAGGGATTTCGATCGGATCATTGGGGGGGGCACGTGCAACCCCCCACCCCTCCCACGAGCTCTACCAATGACTTCAACAGCTCATCTATACCTCAGTGGGCCATACCTGGTAAAATAAAAAATTATTCAGTTTTAGTTGATGTGCTGCGAACCGCCACCTTATCACTTATCTACTCAGTGCGCTCCAGCCTGGCCCAGGAGCTCTTATACACAACTGGTAGATCCACAATTCAATAACGCAATGCGCCTCGTAACTGGAACACTGGAACTGACACCCTTCTTCCTCTGGTAACCTATTCTGGCAAACAGTCTGCCACGAAATGTCCGCAGATACACGCAAACTGCAAGGGAGTATACACGTGTTCTACATTACTCTTTGGTTCTTTCGGTAAAGTCACGTAGGTATAAAATAAAATAGATCACGACGTTTCGGGCGCAACACAAGCGTCCGTCATCAGGAGGGAAAGCTTGGTCTGCTGCTGATGCAGACTTCTTTAAAAAGGTTTCTGCTGCTGATGCAGTCAGCAGCAGGCCATGCTTTCCCACCTGATGACGGACGCTTGTGTTGCGCCCGAACGTCGTGATCTATTTTATTTTATACCTACGTGACTTTACCGAAAGAACCAAAGAGTATGGATTCCTGCAGTCACGAAAGCTTCAAATCAAGAGTGTTTTACATTGTATTGTCATACGCAAGAATACAATCAAATACGTTACTTAAAATCAGTCTAGAGATGAATTGTAAACTGAATTGTTAATGTATCCATTCAAAGATGTTCCTGGTTTGCTTGACATTCAGACGCGGCGCGCTGTTGCTCTTGCCCGCTTTATCTGTGTATTTATTTCGTAATTCGGCCCTCGGCAAAATGAGACTCTCGTATCCGCGTACACGCACAACCTGGAAAGCCAGACCTCAAACCAACGACCACAGCATTGCTGACCCAGCACACACACACACACACGTGTAGATATCAGCTCCGAGCTATACAGATCACGTGCAGTGTTTTTCATTACAAAAAGTGTTTTTAAAAAAACGATACCACGCACAAAACATTACGGTGAGCATGTCGCTGCGTTGGCAGCGGTGCACAGATAACAACGCAACTCAACACACTTGTCAACAACATTGTGGTCTGAATAGAAAAACAAATATATAATGTATAGGAAAAATGACCATTGCCTATGATGCGTTTTTCCTTTTTTAAGGTAATGTTATTTAACACATTTGTTGAGTTATTTATTCCTGTTATGATTCCAAACGACAGTGAGGACTGTCACAGTGTTACAGCGACGGCCACAGCAACCAGACGCAGTTTGAATAACCGAGAAAAAGGATCTAATTTCGTGCCTGGCGCAATAACAGCCGCTATGTTTCGTTGACGCTGCACGTACAACGTGTCTGGTTTACAACGGGGGCCCACGTGTCCCTGGAGGAAGAAAAAAAAACACAATTCCGTTTCAAGTGTAAGAGTAATGCCATTCCGTATAAATACATATCTTGAAATAACGTAACTAACACCATTTCCAAACGTGTCGCGCGTGCAAGATTTACGTTTTGAATGACCATATGTACCTATTAATGGCTATGTGACTTTCCCCGTTAGAGCCCGTTCATGGTTCACGATCATAACCAATAACCACGTATGTTAGTAGCCAACCACGGTGTAGAGTCTCGTGCTGGTGAGAGAAATATTTTTATTGGGGAATTTTAAAAAGATCTGAGCTAATTACTTTAATAGTACTACTGTAACCCACGAATGTAAACGCTACACATAAGTGGTTTAAAAACCTTCATTGACCACCGGACCTCTCAAGATGGGGGTGCGTGCGAGTGCCCATCAGAATCCGTGAGATTGACTCGTGATGGCGTGAGACGCGCCGTGGGGAGAGGGGGAGAGAGAAATCGTTTAATTGTGTGGACTCGAGTCATGTGACTTGGACTCGAGTCAGACTCGAGTCATGAATTTGATGACTTCAGACTCGACTTGGACTTGCATAACAATGACTTTGTCCCACCTCTGTTCAATTGTGTTCAACTTAAAACTAATTATTATTTGGTGGTGCTTGCTACTGCTGTGTTGGCACATGGTGAACACGCACAATTGATAACATAAATCAAAACATTCGTCAACAACACTCTGACCTTAATAGGAAACTATATATATAAAATACGCAACGTTCAAGGCAAATGGTCCTTCTTCATAGCACTCTGCATTGATGTGCTAATGAAGAAGGGCCATTGCCCGAAACGTTGCCTATTGTACATATACAAATGTATTGCTATTGACGAAACGTGTTGAGTTATTTTGTTGTGCGTGTTGGCTCGGTGCTGCGTAACGCGCACGTGAAACGCGTGAGATTTGAGATGTCGAAAACATCGTGCACGTGAGAGCAACTTACTCACCACGTGTGATTGCATAGCAATGCAGAGCACACGTGAACAATATAATAACGCAGGCATTATTATTATGCTTTACTTATTCCCTGCATCGTAGTCTTTATCTAGTTATGGCGACAACTTTGCTGAGACATCACCACGACTACATTTCTAAACTAATGAGAGAAAAAAAAACCAACGTTGGTTAAGCTTTCACACGCACTACTTTGCTTCTAAAAACCACACATTGCTTCTAAATTGTGAATACAAGTCTGTACAAAACCACGAGACGCGTGCCCTGACGCTCTTGGCTCGCAACACCGCACACACACACACACGTGCGCGGCTGTCTGTCATCTTGACACTTCTTGTGAACACCTCGCAGGGGGACACGCGGGTCTCAGTGCCGAGTTTTCCGCATTAAACGCAGCGGAGAGAGAACGATCGCCTTGTAGGCGTCCTTGAACTGCCGGTTCATCAGCGCGTAGAGGATGGGGTTAATGCCGCTGTTGAGCCACGTGCAGTTGGCAGCCATCATGTGCCAAATCGGTGGATATGTTCCCTTTCGATCGATGACGTTGAGCACGCAGAACGGCAAATAGCAAACCACAAAGACCAAAAAAATCACGTAACACATCTTGGTGACTTTCTTAAACTCGCCGTCCAGATTTTTTTTCACCGCAGAAGCCGCCGACTTCTCCTTCTTCTTCTTCTTATCCCTCCTCTTTTTGGTGACATTCTCACCCGCGTCGAGGTCGCTCGAGTTCGCCGACGCCTCGTCGTGACTTCTGCTCGCGCTGGGCTCGTCCCGCAGCGCCTCCGTCCACGTGGCCGCGGTGGTGTTGGTGGCGCTGTTCGCTGCGTCCAGGCTGCACGAGGTGCTCGCTTCTGCGGCGCCGCCACCACCGCCGTCTCCCTCCCCTGCGCTCCGGGCGGCCCATGCGCGCTCATCCGCACTCGGTACTTGTGGAGCGCCTTGGCGGACACGGTCACCCTCCTGTGGATGAGGCAGTAGAAGACGGTGATGGAGGCGATGCCCGCCACGAAGTAGAACACGAGCAGGACGGTGGTGTACGGGCGTCCTCTCTCGCGATGGAAGCTGCACGTGCACACCTGCTTCAAGAAGTCGAAGCTCGTCCAGAGAGGCGCAAACGAAGCGAGACCCATCAGCCACGGGGTGCCCAGGAACGCGGGCATCGTGTACCTGGTGTAGATCCGGTCAAAGAGGCGCTTGTCCCTGATGAGAAAGTAGCGATTGACCGAAATGGAGCCCAGGTTGAGTATGGACACGGCGTTGGACATGAAGAGAAGCAGGCCGAACACCTGCAGCCGTCCGCTCCCATCCTCCATCTCAAGTGGATGTACGAGTCCACAGTGATCGGTTGCAGAAAGGCGCAGTAGAGGAGGTCAGACAGCGAGAGGTTGACGATGAGCGCGTTCAGCTTGGTCTGCAGCTTCTTCTCGATGCCGAACGCCAGCATGGTCATGCAGTTGCCCAGGGTACCCACCACCGTGACCAGCACGCCGAGCGCGGCTCCAAAGTAGCGATAATTCTCGATGGATGGGTCGCTGCAGGTGAAGTTCTCCATGGCTCGCGTCGTCTCGCCAGCACGGAGTCCGAGTGCAAAGCTGCTGGACTCTAACCCTGGTAGCTGAGTGTGAGTTTCCTCATTCCTGTGGTTAAAGCTTCGACTCGATTATTTTTGCGACTCTTTCTCTCTCGAAAAAAACACTAACAGTAAACACATATTCTTTATTAGAATTTCCATCATTATTTATCATATCGTGCTAATCACACACGCAGACCACTGGAACTGTGGGCTGACCACAGCCCGGAAAACGTAGTGAGCAAAATAAACGCGTGAGCGGGGAAACCCGCGTTAATAATTTGCGAAATTCTGCTATTTTACACCAAAGCGAAGACGTCTGAACACCTGGGCCAAATGAGCATGCATCGTTGCCTTCAGATCATTGGCAGGAGACGTGTCATTCACGATCTATCCACTGCTAGATAGAGGCTTTCACTCGCCATCTGGCTCCTGCACATTATTTGATTTATCGTTCCGTCTCCGCGGTGGTTCATTTCCCCGGGCGTGTACCTACTACTACCCTGGCAGCCACTCCGTTGTTAGTCTTGACCGCCGACAATCCTCGCTTCTAGCGACGCGTCCTGCCCAAGCCCATTTATTAACAGTCAAACTAAAGTAATATATTAACTCCTTTTTAATTTTACAAGGTAAGGCCCACTGAGTTATGCGACCTGGCCACAAATGATAGCTCAACGAAGTGGCACATTTTTTAAATATAGTTCATAATAAAGTTTTTGGGTTATATCGCATGTATACATGTGTCGTAACCCTCCACCACCCGACACAGCAATTAGTAGAGGATTTGTCAGTAAACAAAACGCCAATTAGTTACTACTTCAGCCCACCGGTGTGTTGTAAATCCACATTTACAATTTGAGTACGACGTTTCGCTGGTAATTACATCCAGCATCATCGGGTGATTTGCCATAATAGAAACATTTATACTTACGTGATCTAACCCAAAAACTTTTATTATGAATAATATTGGTCGCGAAAGCCTACGTGTTAAACTCAGTTTATATAGTTTGTAAACATATTGAAGATATCTGTCAGAGGAACACAATTGGAAAACAAAATAATCTGTATACCACTAAGGGCGGTCATTGAAGGGGAACCGGGATCAAAATGATGACGGGAAAAGGTGGACGATATTAAGGTGGATGAGCTAAAGGTGGATGAGATAAAGGTGCATGAGATAAAGGTACATGAGATAAAGGTGCATGAGATAAAGGTGCATGAGATTAAGGTGCATGAGATAAAGGGGATGAGCCTAATGAAAACCAACAGACCAGTGTCCCTAAAGAAGCAACATTTTAATCAGTGTACAATACCTGCTTTGACATGTGTCCAAGTTACTCTTGTTGTTTTTTTTTTAACTGGATATAGCGGTGCCGGACAGTGCATTGGAATGCTGTGACGATATGCCAATGCATCGATCAATACCGATTTTTAAATTCGCGTTCGATGCAAATCGAATATGGTGTAAGTTAATGGCTTCGCGTGATCTCTCCAGCCTCCAGAGGCTGCTATATTAATCACAATATTAAACATGAACCGATTCCTAAATTGGTGTTGTCCACATGTTAGATCCTTTACGCCCCCCCCCACCCTTGAAAAAAATGTCAGCACCTTCAACAGAAACGTCGTAGTTCATAACTGGAAAAGAACAAAAATCCACTTAGAATCAAAGTAGCTTCATCGTTTAATAGCTCCCGTTTCTTCATTTTGAGAGTGGCAGGGATGATGTAAGGCTAGATTTGAAGCTTTCGTGACTGCAAGGATTCATATTCTTAGATTTTTTTTTCGGTAAAGTCACGTAGGTAAAAAATTAAAATTAATCAAAAGTAAAATAAAAATAAAATAAAAATCACGACGTTTCGGAGGCAACACAAGCTTCCGTCTTCAGGTGGAACCGTCACAGCACGATTGCTGTACTTGATACAGTTAATTTTTTACCTACGTGACTTTACCGAAAAAACCCTAAGAATATGATGTAAGGCTTCCTCGGTGACACAGCACCTGAAATCCTGGAACATCTTTGTTTCGAGGCAGCTTTGTGGGGTGGCCGATAACCGCCTCCGGGCGTTTCTGCAACATCCCCTCCCTACTCCCTTGGGAGTTGGACATGTCTCAGTGCCTCGCTTGAGTACCCTCCGAGTTAATCCCAACTACCAGCACCCAGGATGGGTAAACAAAAGCCATCTCTTGTTTTGTTTGTGAGTGCGCGCACTATCGTATTCAGATTCATCATGGGTTGGTTTTCATTTCCACATGGTAATCCACTCTGTTGGGCTATCATTTATGGCCAGGTCGCTTCTAAAAAATAACTAATAGCTCGGTGGGCTGTACCTGGTCAAATTAAACAAATTGCGAATTGTTTAGTTGAAATGTATTTATTTTTAGTGATTTGCTTATCTTTCCTATACTTTGCACTCCTATCGTTTTTGTTGTTGTATTGTTTGTTTTGTTGGAAATTTCTGACCTGCCCCTACTGCGAAAAAGAGCTTTACAGCTGATCGGATTTCTCCCGGATAAAGATACTGACTCTGTATGTCACTCTGATTACGATACATGTGGTCAAATCACCGATCGGCTCTCGAACCGCGGCAGTCCGATGGCAACGTGTTAATCACAGCGTTGCGTGTGCTCAACGGCGGAGTTCTTGTGTGCGTCTGTGCGTGGGGGGTGGGGGTGCTGACCCTTGGTCGTTGATATTCAGGGAGTCTAAACACGAGCACAACAGGGGGGGGGGGTCAGAGTCCTGCATCTGCTCGGTTACCCGCGGGTGATCGGCGAGTGGGCGGATGGGTCGATATTAGTTGTTTGATTTGGGGGTTGTAACGCAACGCTTATTTATGGCTTGCGCCGCGGGTCCGGGTCATGTGTTCATCGTCGGAGTCCGTTTCTCTCGGAACGACACCACGAGAGCGTCACAACGAAGCCCGTCAGCCGAGTCGCATCGCCAGACAGAGGAGCAATAAACTGGCACGGCACTGCGTGTGGCTTCATCAGGTGCACACTCAGCACGCAGCAGGAAGAGCGCACTCACACCCAGTCACACACTCGGCACAGGCGCACCTCTTATTACAACGGGACTCGCACGAGCGATGTGCACGACGAATGAAGGACAATGGTGTACAGGACACGTATCGAGTGACGCAAACACACACACGCAGGCCCGGCGACTTATGGATTAATAAATAAACACATGTGTGTGTGTGTTGATTTGAAGCTTTCGTGACTGCAGGAATCCGTACTCTTGGGTTCTTTCGGTAAAGTCACGTAGGTGACTTTTATTTCTACCTACGTGACTTTACCGAAAGAACCAAAAAGTGTGTATGTGTATCTTGTATTTCTGTCGCACCGTGCTAATCGGAGGTGCGTTGACATGTTTTCTCCCTCGCCTGGTATACAGGAGGTCGTGGATTCGACCCCGACACTGGCGCCTATGTATGTGGAGTTTGAATGTTCTCCTCGTGATCGCGTGGAATTAGCTCTGGGTTCTCCGGTGTTTCCCTCCACATTTAGAAACATGCGTTTGGATCATTTGGCTGCTGTACATTTCGACTGAATAAGCCACATCTCTTCTTGGTTCTTTCGGTAAAGTCACGTAGAAGGGAAATAATAAAATAATAAAAATAAAACATAATCATTATTTTATTATTTCCCTTCTACGTGACTTTACCGAAAGAACCAAGAAGATGAATCCCTGCAGTCACGAAAGCTTTAAATCGAAATTTAAGCCACCTCTCGTTGAGTGATCATTTGTGGCCAAGTCACTTCTGAAAAAAAGAGCTAAAGAGCTCAGTGGGCTTTACCCGGTGAATAAAATAGTTTAGTTTATGGTGAGGATGTCAACTATAATGTCAAGAATGATGATTAGATGCATGTTTTACAGCTGTCAAAACGGGATCTCATCGACTAGAAGAAAAAAAGATAAAACCTACATTTAGGTATCGGAATGATTAACGGGTGATGTATGCACTTTGCGACGGTGCAGAATTTAAGAACCCAATAAACACTGCAAATGCTAAACGAAAGCTGTGTGCGTTGCACACAAAGTGTGGTGATGTCAAGTGACAACATGCAAAGCACGATGGAGGGGCCAATCCTATGGTCACAATGTTTACGTTTATTAATATTATTATCACCATCATCACGCGAATTTGTTTCCAGCCTCCAACAAGCCCTCTTCTCGATTTGAAGCTTTCGTGACTGCATAGAAGGGCCGAAACGTCGTGAGAATTATTTTATTATGTTTTATTTTTATTATTTTATTATTTCCCTTCTACGTGACTTTACCGAAAGAACCAAGAAGATGAATCCCTCTTCTGTTTTGGTGAGTTTCTCTTCATCGGCAGAAAGTGCTGGAATTGCTTTATCCCTGCTCGTCATAGGAGACGCAACAACATCACGCAGACACGCGTGGGGAAGTGAGCAACTGCAGGTGGCTTTCTTCACCGCGTGATTATTTCCTCACACGTTTATCTCATGACTGTCCCCACACCATCCGGTTCTGCCTTGCAACACGCGTTCCGTTTAAGCTGGTGTCCTCAATTACTGGATTTACAAGAATTCTTGTTAAATGTGGGTGACACTGCGTGACCCTACACGACTTAGCAAAAGTAATTTCCACACGGATTGCGTAAACACATTTACAGTATCTGTTTATTTCTTGGGAAAACACATTAACACATTTTTTTGGTTTTGAAATGAACCATAGGATAAAGAGGTGAATTTACAGGGTAATGTTAGGCTCATAATGTCAATCCTCAACGACAACTGTGGACACTGAGACAATGGCACAAACGCCCGGACGCACCATTCACACAGCACAGCTGAGCGTACAGGAGCAACGGGCTATTGCTACTCATCTGTGAGGTCCCCTGCACAGTTACAGGACATGATCCCAGTGAGCAGTTCATCGCTCGGAGGGTCTTCACGCTGATTGTTCATCAACCCAGGTAATAATCTACATCGACAAGCCACCCAACACCGTGGAAATCCAGGTGTTTCACCGGAGGACGCACAACAACCACTACACACACACACCACACCAGTGCATTTAGATCAAGACTCTCGTTTCGAAATCAGCTCAACAGTCCACATTAGCCACGGCTGTGCTCGGAACCAAGCCGACTCGTCGCCGCATGGGGCGTACACGGATTTTTTTGCTGCCACCGCCACCCCTGCCGCTGCTGCTGGCGCCCTGCAGGGCCGGGGCTCTATTTGTTCATGTTGAGCTCGATGAGGCGTCCCGCAAACACGGCGATGGTGCCGATGACGCACACGAGGCTGAAGAAGCCCAGCAGGATGTGGTCCAGAACCATAGCCACGAACTTCCACTCCTCCGCTGCCTGTGGCGGGTGGCGGGGGAAGGGGGGGGGGCACGGAAAGGGGAAAACGCGGGGCAGAGGGTCGCCAACGTGAGTGGTGGCACCAAGGCGTTTCGACAGCCGCTGTTCGTGAAGACACGCTACGCGTGCCCTGGTCAGGCGTTTACACGCAGGGCTTCATTTTAACCCGGTCTGTCCAGGACACGGCCCAGCAGGTATTTATGCATCCAGGACACTGCACCGCATTACACTTCTCGTTACGGCTGTGGCTATTGGTCACGTGTCTACTTCATTCTAAAGGTGACTCAGAACTAATTCGGTGAGAAATTAAGCCGTGATCACAGGTGTTTCAGTGCCCCATTGTGTTTCAGTGAGATAAGGAGTTGAGTAATTGCTGGAATCTATGGATCTCTCCCAACTAATCTCGCGTCCCACATAATCCCATGGCCAAACATTTGACGTCGTAATTCCTGACATTGAGTTCCGTCGCTCTTACCACCGTTTTGCCCATCACTTAAGCGACCACCGTATACTCATACGTCTACATTTGCCTCTCTGCTACCAACTTCCTCTGGATCCCAAATCTCCTTCCTCCGCACTCGACATCTGGCTCTTTCACTTCTCCGTTGCTGAAATTTCTCTCCTGATCGCAGCTTCATTGACCCCCCATTGAGCCATACATTGCCACACTGTCTGCTGCTGCTGCTGCGAATGATCTCACCCTCTGAACAACTCGTATCTCTTTTAGAGCCTCCTCAGCCCCTGTATCAGAACCATCCACTTTTTTTAAGGGTGGTCTGGACTCGATTGCTATGCACGTTAGGGTCATTGTTGTGATTATTACTAAATAGAAAACGTAGGCCATGAAAGTGTCCCATGGTGGGATTTTCTAAACAAATTCCATCACAAGTTTATCAGCGTCAAGTTTACCGATTAAAACACATGTTCATAACCAGAGCTGGGGCAATTCCTTGATTAATTAATTATAAATGATAAAATCGACAGCTTTATCGTCAATTACTCAGAACCCTTTAAATACTGCGGTGCCCCAAACATCCCCTGCCTCCCGTAGGCAGGAAACCCTTGCAAGCCACGCCCAGGGTGACGCGGCTGATGATACCGACGGTATCACCTCCCGTCCAGCGACACGTACCGGAACAGAATGCGACTTTCATTTCGCCTCCCACGACTATGTTCGAGGGTATCCGATTAGTTGAATAATCAAACTGATGAATGGAACCAATGATCGGTAGAGGAATCGATCACGTAAGTCAATCGGAGTGCCCAGCCCTATCAACAACCCAGTGAGAGAAGCGGGCTTTGGCAACGGGGGACGGGGCTGGTGGTGCCTGCGTGGGACGGTGCGCTGTGACATCGCTGTACGGTCACGCTCGTCACACTTGCCACAGACGAACCACGATACCTCGCTGATCTCATCACGGAACATAAACCATCACGCAAACTCCGGTCATCCTCGCGGCAGCGGCTTTTGGCTAGCCGTCGAACAGAGACGGTCATCGCATCGCGCGCATTCAGATGCGCTTCTGTGGCCCTCTGGAACGCTCTTCCTTCCGATGTTAGGAAGCCACCGGTGCTTTGCACTTTTAAATCTCGATTGAAAACTCACTTCTTTAGAACTGCTTTTTGTATTAAGTTTGTTGTCCTTCCCCTGCACCTTCAATGAGCGCTTGCTGGCTCCGTGTGGTGTTTAAAAAGTTCAACATACACCCATACACACTCACGTTGCTCGACTCCTGGTCGCCCTTCATGTGCTCCGCAATGTACTTGATGCCCTCGATGGCGGCCCGCACGTCGGCGTTGCGCGTGATCGCGGAGTGGTACACCTGACCCGGCGGCTCCTGGTTCCCCGAGATCTCCGAGATGTCCAGCCCCTCGCCCATGATGCGCTTGTCCTGGCGCTCCTTGGAGGGACGCTTCATGGTGGAGAAGAACATCATGCCGGGGATGGTCTCGATGAAGAGCTGTCAGAGTGCACGGGGAAAAGGAAAAGGGTGCGTCATGGACGAGCGCCGTGCGGCTCCACGTGGGTGCGATCGTCGAAAGTTCGAAAGTTCGCCCGTAACGTGGAAGGCGTTTGTCTGAGCGTCACTGAAGGAAGGGCGCCTCACAAGGAGTGGAAGTCATGAAGACCGACGCCACATTCAACGGCGAGTGACAAAGTGGTCATTGTCCAGAGCGGTAGTGTATCGGTTAGCGCGCTGCGCTTTGAACCCGGTGACCTGAGTTCGATTCCTGCTCACGGCCAACACCAGTGACAATTATCTGAACTGGCCTTGGTCTCCCCTAGGTCGACTCAGCCTCAAATAAGTACCTGGTGTGGTGTATTTCCAAAAGGGAGACAAAGGTGACCGGGTGTGATGTTGGTCACCCACCCCCTCGTGTGCCGTGCCGGCCTTAATAGGATCTCGCTAACAGCACTTGCCCCAACAGTCTGTTAAGGCTATACAGGGGATCTTTGTCTTTGTTATTGTCAAGTCTAATTTTGCCATTGGTCAGTAGTTATACAATACAAACGGTACCGTAGCAACTCTGCATCCAACTCTGTAGCTGTTGTAACTGTTGTCGTTCTCTACCATGTGACACTTTACTGCTGTATACTTACACGAATACCCGACGGATGCCTCTATGGTTCAGTGTTGACATTTCTTTGAAGTAGGCCCCATTAGGGACACTCAAAAGCCAACCTCATCACGTGCCACCAATCAGTCTGCCCTCAGGGACGAGCTGATTGGCTGGAAACAACCTGGCGCTGTCGCCCTCTGGCCCAGACTCCACCACCGTGGGTGTCCACAGCGCCGCGGTATTCTCATTACAGAGGCAAAACCTCGTCGAATGAAGCAGGGTCGACCCTGCTTCGCTTACGAGATCCATGATATTGGAGCACTTTAGGGAGGGTGGGGGGGATTTGTCTGTAAGGCATAACGACAACGTAACTGAATCATCTAAT
Source organism: Callorhinchus milii (assembly GCF_018977255.1). Lineage (NCBI taxonomy): Eukaryota > Metazoa > Chordata > Chondrichthyes > Chimaeriformes > Callorhinchidae > Callorhinchus > Callorhinchus milii. The sequence continues at coordinate 33,485 of NW_024705218.1, read as the reverse complement.
CAATCGTATGCGGTAATGAATTCATCATCTCTGGCCGAGACGACGGTCAATGTCAAGCTCAAGGTCAATACTCTCCTGCATACAGAACCGGCGCACTCGTGTTGGTTGTTGAGAAACGTAAGTGGGCTTGGGCAGGAAACATCCACGACTCGAAAGGAGGATGGCTGATGTGAAGGACGACGACCACGGAGATGGAGCACCGGGATCAGTTCATGTGCACGACGAGCTGGATGTGGCATCACGGGACTGTGAAGGATGATGATGGTGCGGGCAACCCTTCACTTTGCCGTGGATAGATCATGGCTTACGATGATGATGATTATGCTTTCACCTCAACTCCGATTAGCACGGTTGGCTACGTACGGTGCGAATGAAGTTCAATGTGCAGCACATACACCGCAGTGGATAGACCATGAAATATGATGGTGATGATGATGATGCCTTCATCCAGTAGCGGTAAACCATGGAACGACGATGCTTTCATTCAGCAGTGGATAGACCATGAAAGATGATGATGATGCCTTCATCAGTAGCGGTAAACCATGGAACGATGATGCTTTCATTCAGCAGTGGACAGACCATGGATGACGATGACGAACCAAGCGCGATGTGCTCACCTTGCGGACCCAGGGCTGCATGGTGTGGGTGCTGGGTGAGCGGTGGTGGATGTTGATGACCGCGACGGTGATGATGATGGCCATGATGACGAAGATCATGGTGAAGAGCATGTACTTCCCGATGAGGGGCACGTCCGTGGACGTGGACGGGATGAGCTCCACAATGACGAGCAGGAACACGGTGAGGGACAGCAACACGGAGATGCTCAGCGTCATCTTCTCGCCTGCACATCGTCATCGTGATCAATGTTTACAGTGTATTACCACCACCAACCGCAACCACCACCACCACCACTACTACCATCGTCATCGTGATCAATGTTTACAGTGTATTACCACCACCAACCGCAACCACCACCACCACCACTACTACCATCTTCATCATGATCAATGTTTACAGTGTATCACCACCACCAACCACAACCACCACTACTACTACTACCATCGTCATTGTGATCAATGTTTACAGTGTATTACCACAACCAACCGCAACCACCACTACTATTACTACCATCATCATCATACATGATCAATATATCACCACTGCAACCACTGTTAATAGATTCTCAGAAGAAACACGACTAAATCCACGGAAACCACCCTTATCATCATCATGAAGAATACATCACCACCACAACCACGCACCATCACGATCACCATCATCATCATCGTAAGCATTACATCACCACCGAAGAATGACCATCATAATCATCACTATCAATACTACGACCATCAATAAATCACCAACACAACCAAAACCATCACCACTATCTTCTTGTTCTTTTGGTAAAGTCACGTAGAAGGGAAGTAATAAAATAATAAAATAAACATAATAAAATCAAATAATTCTCACGACGTTTCGGCTACAACGCAAGCAGCCGTCTTCAGGTGAAGGCTGCTTGCGTTGTAGCCGAAACGTCGTGAGAATTATTTGATTTTATTATGTTTTATTTTATTATTTTATTACTTCCCTTCTACGTGACTTTACCGAAAGAACAAGAAGATGAATCCCTGCAGTCACGAAAGCTTTAAATCGAAACATCACCACTATCTTCAATACTACATCAAGACCACATCCACCATCATCATCAATACATTACCACCAAATCTATCATCATCATCATCATCACCCAGCGGGATCATGATGCGTCTGGTGGTGCTATCACTGCACACCTGAGTCCGTGGGCAGGTAGAACACGAGTCCGGTGAGGAAGGAGAAGAGCAGGCAGGGGATGATGACGTTGACGATGAAGTAGAGGGGCAGTCGCTGCATCACAAAGTGGTACGTGATATCGAGGTAGGGCTTCCCCGGGCAGCAGGTGTAGTTCACCCAGTGGGTCCAGCCGCGGTATTCCTTCATCACCCACTCTCCGTTCTCCATGAAGTTGCTCATGTCCTGGTGGACGCTCTCCTGGGCAGAGGTTTGGCGGGCGGGGGAGGACAGGTCTCGGCACACCAGGTACAATCTATAACTTACACTTATCACCGACGAATCTTCTGGGTCACAAGCAGACTGGCTGTAGGCACGCGAATCGTTGACACAGCCCGTGGTGAGAGGTACGGTATACTGCACGTGGTGTGCCGGCTGCGGGGAAAACTTTCCAGGTTGCTGACCAGGACAAACTTGGCTCGAAGTGAAGCCCTGGGGTGCCTCGCAGGGCAGTGCTCGTGCACGGCATGGGGCCCATTGCGATGGAGCCTCCTGTACCCACCTCGCCCCAGCGTTCCCCGGTATGGGCACGTGTCTTGCACATACTGTGCACGTACCCGTCATCTTAATCACTCCACGACTGGATGAGGGTCTCGTCATGAGTCGTGGGTTAGTGAATACGGGGGGGGAATTAAGACACGGGAGCACAGACGTGCAGTACAACAATGCATTTTGCTGCATTGTCTGCCGTGTTAGCTCCCCGCAAGCCCACTGGCAAACCGTCGTGATGGGTGACCACCGCGCACAAAGAGATCAATGGTTCCAACCATTCATCGCTTGCTCAATTACTCGCCACGCATCTGTGTGAACCGCGCGAAGGATCTGCGTCGACACCCGGAGCACGTTGCCATCAGTCCCTGGTTTAATCGGTCGATGTGCCCTCGTGACGACGACGATCTACAGGATTGCACCCACACACCTGCTTGATGGTGACCTTGCTGCCGTCGTAGGTCCAGGTGCCGAGCTTCATGCTGCAGTTCTGCTCGTCGAACGGGAAGTGGGAGACGACGATTTCGCAGTAGCTCTTGAAGATAACCGGTGGCATCCAGACGACCTTGCCAGTGTGCTGCACCAGCAACTTGGTCATGTGCACAACGGCAAAGTCGCCATCCGCACTGCGGACAATCGCAAAAATCACACCGGTGACATCAACGCAATTAATCAGACACACACACACACCGATGTTGAACATCAGCGACATCAACAAAACTAATGTGGCTGTGATAATGTACACTATAGCATAGTAGATCCCCTCTTAACGACGGTATTTGGTTCCACGAAACCGGTCGTTAAGCGAGTATAGACAATACGGTACACCAAGAATTCAAAAAGAGATGTTTCCACTTCAAAGCGCAGCAGACACCGAATGTAAACAATGCCCGACACTCACGAATGGACGTCGCTGATTGGCCGAGGCCTGGTGAGACCACTTTGGAGCTCGCCGATTGGCCGAAATTGATGGTCGCGTGCTGATCGTAAGCCCATCGTTAACAGGGGAGTGGTCGGTAAGTGAACATATTGGGCTCTCAGGAGGCCGTCGTTAAGCGATTAATCGTTAACAAGGGTTGTTATTAAGAGGGGTTTTACTGTACTATTAAAATAATGTATGCCTCAAGTTTCCTGGCTGGCTGCTGGCGATCAATATCATCCAGAGTACAGCTTTTTTGGGTTAGATCGCGTAAATATATAAATGTGTACTAGTAACGAATTGGCATGTTCTGTTTACGTGACAAACCTCACTAACTGGCTGTGGTGGCGGTTTAACGACACATATATTTACACGATCTAACCAAAAAAAAAACCTGTATCATGAATAACTATGTCGTTGGTGGCTGTTGCGCGCCGTTGCCACCGAAACTAGCTGGGTAACTGGCCAAAACGGGATATTCCGTGTAACAAACATCACATTGAAACGGCGAAAGAAAGTTCATAAGACGAGATCATAGATAGAGACACTAAAGAGGTGGGAGTAACGAATGCAGAAAACTGGCACGGTTCATTGAATATTGCTCTAATGTTTGTGCTCCTATTAACGCAATGACTTCGGTGGAATATTCTTTAAATCCTTGACAGCATAAAAAAAAACTCAATACCTATTGTTGGCAATTCTTGCATTTAATAAAGCAGATTACTTTTAGTTCTCCGAGATTGTGAGAAGAGTGAAAATGACGGCTCTCGTTTTCTTCTGCAGAGCAAGTTTTCTGCTCGTAATAATACATTACTTTGTTTTATCCAGCCAACCAATAAATGTTAAGGCCCCTGACCCCGTCACATTTGGGACATCACAATCAGACACACACACACTTCAGTGAGATCACACTCCCACATGGTAACCCACACAATATGCATGGAAGGTTTTTCGCATGGAAGCTGTGGATTATGGCTGAGACACGTAAGGATACTAACGCAGTCAGGCCCGGGCCAAACTGTCGCCCTAGATTCATCATCATTCGCTCGCAACCCACGCACGTACTAATGATAGTGGCACAGCAACTCCAGTAAAAAGGCATTCATGTCCTGTACAAATAACGCCAGGGCTCGCATGATCGCGCACGACACAAATAAGTCCTTGCCGTCGGTTTTGTTCAACTCTACAACAAGCAAGGCAATTAGCACCATACAAAGATGTGCGTTACACGTACAACAGAAGCGCGTGCAAAATGTCATGTTTCACAGCGCCTCGTGAGATGAGCTAAACATTCAATTTACAAGCCACATGCCACAGCCCAACAGCTGTACGGCTGAGTGCTCCCAGATCAAACCTCGACTCGTTTTCTTAAGTCATCCAGGTCTACGAAAACTGCAGTGCACTCTGATGAAGTTCAACGTAATGGCACTAACTCTTAGGAGGTAGAAATCAATGTCGGCCACCTAAATACAGGTGACCATTCCCAGACTCCCTGGTCAAACCCGGGGGGACAGGTAAAACTAATTATTACTGGCCAAGACTAATTAGAGAATCCATTGAAATTGAGAGAAACAGAAATAACTTCAATCGCTCTGACAGCTACAGGCTTAGTGCGGCCTGGAAGCGTATTATTAAATAAATACAATTACAATTCCTTATAAGGGAAACAAATACCAATGAATAACAATTGAATGATTACCAATCTATATAATTACAATACCCTCCCCCTCTTTGCCTCGAATCACTGCACCAGATTGAATTAAATGATGACGTCACCCTGCTGCTGCTCTATTTAAGACCGGAAGCAACAGGAGAGCTTCACCATTCTTGCCCGATGAAGCTGATTGTAATTATCAGCGAAACGTCGTACTCAAATTTAAAATGCTGTTGATTCTCTCTTCAACACACCGGTGGGCTAAAGAAGTGAATTATTTTGTCCTTTGAAAAACGTGACACATTTTTTACTGTTTGGCCGTGTCGGGTGGTGGAGGGTTACGACACATTTATAAATAACGCGATCTGACCCAAAAACCTATATTATGAATAATATTGGTCGCGAAAGCCTACGTGTTAAACTGAATGCGGATCTATATGGTATCTAAATGCAAGCGCATCTCAAGATGCTGTAGAGAAACAGTGGTCATATTTAGTTTCGAGAGTGTCCGACAGTTATAGGCAAAGGGGAAGAGCACAGTCTTGAGCCTGGTCTTAAACAGCACAGATAGCATATAGAAAGGAATTCCAAGCTATGGGAGCAGGAGAGGAGAACGAGTAACCTTCCACTGAGAGAAGGTTGCCTGGGCTCTTCATAGAAGGATTTATCTATCTGCTGAAGATGCTCGCGGTCGACCTGGACTCACTGGCCTATTCTGCACTGTAATATCTGTTTGGTTTGGTTGTTGCACAGTGCCTGTGCGCATGCATGGACTTCCAGTTTGACACGGTGGTGAAGGACCGGCCCACCATCCTCAGCAAGCTGCTGCTCCTGCATAACGTACGGCCGGACATCCCCGCACTCAGCTGGGAGTTTTTTGTCAATCGCTTCGACACGTTGTCACTCGAGGCTCAGCTCCACCTGGACTGCAACAAGGAGTTCCCCTTTCCCACCAGTGAGTGCCACCAGGCCCAAAACGTCATGCGGTCGGCAACAAATAGCACAACCAAAATTTTCGTAGAGTTAACACATGTCTTGAATCGAGCTGGAGCTTGGGCAAAGAGATGATAGGAGGGAATTCCAAAGTGGAGCAGTGCAAGGGAAGAAGCAGAAGAAGCATTTTGGGTGGTAGAGTTGGTTGCACAGGAGTACACTTGTGTCTCACAGCAAGAAAGGCCCGGGTTTGAACTTTGGCACAGATGCCTTTCTATGTGGGATTTGCATGGGTTGTCTCCCGATTCTCTGGTTTCCTCCGAAAGCAAAAAAACACAGTGTAATTGCGATTGGACAAATATTGCAATTAAAAAATATTACCTGCAAATTACTCAGTTGGGATTACACGTCTAAACATTACCCCCGACTGTAAAAAATTGGCAGGACCCTCCTGAAAAAGAGTCTTGAGACTTAGGCTTTCGATTGCGTCAGTCCACCTTGTGCTGTGTGCATTACACATGCAGTGTCGTGATGTCACGTAACATGTAAGGTGTGATGGGAGTACTGAAGAAATGTTCAAAATTGTGCATTTTGCCGTCTAGAAATGTTTTTTTGTGTTTTATAAATGCTCATTAATGAAGTTGACCAAACTTACTCTTTTAGGATCAAAGAGATTGAGAAATTTGTGGTGCCAGTTTGTTTTGCCTTCCTGCTTGTCTGTGTTTTCCTGTGCCCCTGTTTTATTCTCTTTGAGAATGACGGGAAACTGCACGTTACATATTCGGCATGATTATGACGATTATTATTTTTGAATGCGTCATCTTTGAACGACAGCCATCTCGACGGTGCGAACGAACGTGGTGAACATGAGCGACGCGGCTATGTGGAAAATCAAGCGTGCACGCTTCGCCGCAATCGTCAGAAAAGTGTGCGCTCGCTCCGCGACAGCGTGAAGAAGCCGGCGGAGTCCAAGAGGACACACTCGCTGCCGGAAACTCTGACACACAGGCTCCGTTGAGTATCGTTCGCTCACCGTCTCGTCGGCTACTCAGCCGTTGTCATTCGCAATAGCTGCATCATATTTCACACAAAACAACGATGAAAGAGAAAACTGGTACATGAGCTATTTCGTGATAGAAAAATATATTTAACATTAAGATATTCGGACACGTTATATGTATGCAGAAGAAGACCGATTGTACCATTATATTGTGTTATTAACATGATTTGTTGGAAACATGAAATTCGAAACTTTGTTTTTTTCTTTCAGGTTCTGGTTCACATTTCAGTTTTAAATTATTCTACAGTACATCTACATGATGTGATTTATAGAGTGAACTGCGATGTTTATATTTCATTTTACTTTTTTTTCATATATTTTTTATCATCGCAGCTTTACGGATCACTCGCCATCAGCAGTCTGCTCCATCACTTGGGGAGATGATTAAGCATGTTTTACCTGGTATGAGTCACACCATCACTCACAAAGACCTAACAACAGTCATCCTGACATCAACCATGACATGTGAAGCTGCTGCTGCTGCTGCTGGATGATGATGACAAATATATGGCTGCCAGAACACACCAAGTATTAATCCTCAAACTAAATTAATCCAAGTACTGAATTTCAGTCGAGCAACCAATTTGCACAGTGTTTCACAATTCTAGTCCTTCTGACGGGCTATGATGCAGATTTTAGTGATTAACCAATCATCAGGTGTGTGCATTTGGTCAGTGACTTAATTGATATGAGAATATAATTGTTTAAAGCCAATTGATTAGCAGAGCACTGAGCAGAGCATTCGGTTAATATTGGGTCCACACAGGGGTATGGGAACAATCACAGCTCCCAGAGCTGGAAGAAACGACATTTTATTTTATTCAAAAGTTTTCATTCTACCAAAGTATACATCAGGTAACAAATCGTCTAAAGATTGTGTTTTTTTAGTATCCATAAAAAACATGGATGTTATGTTCCACATTGTCACACTCATTTGCATTGCAATTATTCTCACATGTCAACTACCCCACTGGATGTTTTTTTTATGTTTCTCAAAATAAATTACTTTTGGGTAGAGTTTCGTAGTGGAGAGTTGCATTGCAATGGCTTTATTTATATATGATATAAAAAATTCTGCCTGCATCTGGTGCAAGTGCCCTATTTCTAGTCTACATGCCCTGTTTTTGGTACACGTGCCCTGTGTCTGGGGTATGTACCGGTGGCACGGCAGCTCCAGTTGTAATTTTTTTTTTTAAACAAAACTCCAGGTGGCAACCTGGCAGTGGGAGACGACATCACCATCTTGGACCCCCTCCCGGAGGACGCACGCATCGACCATCAGACCGTGCACCACCTCATCACAGTGCTTACCAAGTTCATGGCCAAGGAACGCAGCACCTCGGAGACCGACGTGTCATCCGCCAAGGCCTTCAACACCGTCAAGAGACACCTGCACGTACTGCTGGGCTACGACCAGCAGGAGGGCTGCTTCATGGTGGCTCCCAATAAGATGCGCAGCAGCACCTGCTTTAATGCCTTCATGACCGGCATTGCGCAGGTACCCTGGATGGAGATTTTATGGAGATTTACGACGTTTTTGGGGTGCAGGGTTTAATCAGGGTGGCACAGACGTTTCTTGAGCCGCGCAGCGAAATCTACGTGGGACACTCTTCTTTGTTTGTCTACCTACTTCCAGGGCACACTCACCCTCACCAACCTGCACTGCCCAGTGTGGTGAAGTGCTGTCAAGCAACCTCTCTGACCGACATGGCATCGCGGTGCACTACATCCAGCAGTGGATTAAGCATGGATGATGACGGAGCTAACTGTTCTCCGTGTACTTAAACGCCGGCCCTGTGTGCTTGCACAGGTGCTCGACTGTAACATCAGCCTGGGCCGGCAGCTGCTGCCACTCGTGCTGCAAGTGCTGAAGTATGGTGCCTGCCCTCAGCTGCGCCACTACTTCCAGCAGCCGCCGCGCTGCTCGCTCTGGTCCCTGCATCCGCACACGCGGCAGCTCTGGCTCCGTACTCTCATAGTCATCCTCTACAAGGTGCGCTCTCCCGGTTCTCCCGATCTGCCTGTTCGCTTGATGGACGTTTGCGTAGCTATGTCAGGTATAGGCGGTGCAACTGCACCGGGGCCGACGAGCCGTTGGGACCCAGGTTCCAGGCAACGTAGAAGTGGGGGTGGAAATTGGGGAATGGGCCCCGATTTGATTCCTTACACCAGGGCCCGTGCTAACTAAAACTACACCACTTGTTTATATTGTACTCTGTCGAAAATGTCACTCATGGAGAACTATTGCCATAACTCAGGCAGGGAACCCAGCAGAAATTTCTTAACATGGTACACTCTGCTCATCTTATTCTGGTTGTATTGTTCCCTCTTGTATGCAAGTTGATAAAATCCCCCTTACCGCCTCTGTCCACTCAGCATTGTAAATTAATACACAGTTGTTCGGCAGGCCATGTGTGGTAAAGTAAAGTGTGGGTTACCATAGAAGAGGAGATGAAATATCCTCTATATATTTTGCTCCCTTCCGCTAGCAGTGGTGAGAGCGAGCTATTATCGGGCCGCATCTGTACCATTACCTTTTTAGTACCCCTACAAGGAGCCGGACACATGCAAGGTGGTGCTGCAGCTGATCTATGTGGTGGTGAACACGCTGGACGCCCAGTACCACAGCTGCAAGCCGCACCCCACTGCAGGCCCCCTCTACAGTGACAACAGCAACACGAGCAAGTACAGCGACAAGGAGAAGATGGGTGAGTGGGGCTTCTTGTTTCACACAAGGCGGCAGGGTGGTGCAGTGGTAACACTTGTGCTTCGCAGCTAAATATGGTCTGGGTTCCAATTTTTGACTTGGGTGCCTTTCAGTGTAAGAGCTCCTGTTCCACATGGGTTGCTTCCAGATTCTGCAGCTTCCTCCCATAAAAAAAACCCTTAATGTAACTGATATTGGCCAAAATACCAATCCTTAAAAAGTGTCTGCATCTGACTCAATTTGGATTACCCATTGGACCCCCTCCTGCGAAGACTTGGCAGGACCCTCCTGAAAAGACTTGAGACTCGGTTAGGCTTTCCTGGCTAAACAAGCATAGTCATTAATAATTATCATCACCAGATATCCTGACTGAAAAATGCATAACATTTTAAATGACAAACATAGAACATTTCCAGCCGCTATGTCAATCCATTGCTGGATGAAGGCCTTCCTCTCTTATGTTGGTCTTGGTGGTTGATTGACAACACAAAACAACAAAAAGTTGATTTGTATAACGTCTAGTTGGTGATTCAATGGGGGTGCAGGCATGGATACTGACCAGGATAAATGTAAAATGTACTTGACAACAATTTTTTTATATACAACATGAAACAAATGCCTTACACTGCATTGACTAGAGATGTGGGCATGTGATCTCTATATTTTGGCTTTAGTAACCTGGGGTGGAGCGAGCGGGGGTTTGACGAGGGGGCCGCCATATCACAATTTTGAGACCCAATCGTCGAAATGCAACCACATCTCAAGATGCCACACTTAAACGGTATCAATGTTTAGATTATAAAAAGGTATGGTACGTCGTTGACAGAGGAGAGGGGAAGGTTTTTAACTCGGGAGTTGACAATATGGATGACTGGCGAAAGGTCACTTGCAGAAGATGAAAGCAAGAGAAGAGAACGAGCGATCTCCCACTGACGAAGGTTGACCATACTTAACCATGCTGATCACATCACATGCTGATCAGTCCAGGTTGGTGAAGTTTAGCAGGCCCAGGACCAGGTCAGATATCACCACTAATGTTCGCCATAACCAAGAAATTAACTGAGGCCGCTGGATTCTTAGCGCAATGTGCTAACCACTGCACCTCCATTCCATTCCATATGAAGGAGAAATGCTCAAAAGTGGTGGTGTAATCCCTTATTTATTTTATTGATGTGTTTTTTCTCCCAGAAGAAGACAGCGTTTTTGATGAGTCTGATGGTCACGAAACACCCACACGAGGAAAAGAGTCCCAAACATTCCTGGCAAAACTCAAGAAGATGGGAGGATTGAAGAATACCAAATATCAGCAAGTTGATATGCTACCTCAACGGAGTGAGTTCAGAGCTTTCTTAAACAAATTTGAGTAAATACTAGCTTTGCAACCAATCTTGTGAGTTAAAATGTATCATCAACTTAACTGTTGTGTGTTTGTGTTTGTGTGTTTAGATTCAGACATAGAGCTATCACAATACAAAGATAAATGTGCCCTGCACGACATCCTAAAGTCTCAGTCAAGCCCCTCGCCAAAAACCCAGGAGGAGCTGCTTTCAGTGTCCATCTCAGTGCCATCCATCAGTTCATCCAGCAAGAGGCTCTTGCGGCCCAAGCACAGGTCCATGGAGCACAGGAGCACATACTCGGAGCCACTCCACCCAGCCCTGGTGGAGTGCCACAGGAGGTCCTTCTCCGCCAGTCCAGATATTGAAAGACGCTTCTTGCCATCGTCCAAACACCATGACGCCAGCCAGAACTCCTCGCCCGACAGCCAGATATTTGTGTCTCACCACAGGGGAGGCGACGAGCACGTGGCAGCGGCGGCCAAGGCGAAGCAGATGACGAAAAGCATCACGCCCGACATCAGGCTCAGTTTTTTGGATGTGCCGGAGGTGAAACTCGAGGACATTGAGGAGTTTGAAGCGGAGAACAGAAAGGATGGCGATCTGATGAGTATCTCGCCTGACAAGGCGGTCACGGCCGCTTTGGAAAAGCTGTCGATGATCACAAGCTCCGACAGTGATTCGCTAACATTTGATCTTCTCCCGCCGTTGCAAATCATAGAGAGCGACGATGAGAACGAGCCGGGAGAAGGGAAGCCTTTGAAGGGTATGGACACCCAAGGTCATGGCCCCAAGGTGACACCTGTGGTGATGGTCAACATCGAGGACTGCACCGGGGAGGTTTCCATCCGGGTGCCCGACAGCACCGCTTGGCTGCAGCCTCCGAGCGCGGCAGACTTTCCCGCGATCCCAAGCGCGACGTCAGAGTGCCTCGAAATCTTCAGCTGCGGCGCAGACAGCCCGGCTTCGACGAGCACTTCGGACAGAGACAGCGGTGCCAGCGCGAAGCAGAAAACCAAAAGGGGCCCGCTCGAGAAGCACATGGCGGTGCAGGAGACTCCCCCTGATGAGAGCCCCTCCAACGGCATCGACGGTGAGAGGGAGCGCACGCCGTCCTGCGCTGTCGCAGAAGATGATCGAGAGGCCGAAACGACCGAGGCAACCATAGAAGAAGGTGACCTCAAGGAGGGTGAGGAAGAGGAGGGGGAAGAGGGAGAATTCCGCATTCAAATTGTTCCCCGGCAGAAGAAGGAGCGGAAAATCGCAGTCAGCGCCATTCAGAGGGAATACCTGGACATGCCCTTCAGCATGCCGCAGCAGTCCATAGACATCGACGATGGAGGTACGCTTCGTGGACTGCGTGGGAGCGCTTGTATTTGTTTAGCGTGTCAATACTTTGTGCGTCAGTAGGTTGTTCTCAAGTGTAGTTTAGATGATGGTCCCAGCCCTGTCACCAATGACCGCACAACAAATCCATTCCATTAAATTTACTTCAACATCCTTAATTTGGCAAAATTTCAGCTCTGAGAATTTAAATATCGGTTTGACTTAATGCAATGAATGTTACTCTCATATGCGAAGTCAAGGGAAGGTATTGCCCTCTACTGTGTGGATCAGAGGTTACTTGAAGGGATGCCAGGAAGTTTTCTGCTTTGGGCTGTTCTCTAACACGAAATATGCTGCTCTGTGAGAGATCCGAATGGTTCATGCATCTGATAAGGTGATGTCGATAGCGCAATCGGTATACAACTGGGGAAAATTTACGAAAGTAAAAATACCCATTGTGGCTTATTTTTGACTCTTTTCAGATGTTCCGGGCCCTGCTGTAGGTGGTCCCCAACGCTGGATTTGCCTCGGGAAAGTACCTCTGCGCAGTCATTTGGAACGGCTGCATCAGCTGAAAGCAGTCAATGTAATGAATTGCCACGTTTCCCTGTTTTTCTCTGCACATCTTCCTGATGTATAGACGTTTTTACCTTTTTTCAGGTTGTACTGTATGTTTGATGTCCAGAGTAACCCGAGCCCCCCCCCCCCCCCTCTGACCAGATGCTTCATAGCATCCACATGCGGAAAACAAAATACTTTCTGCACTGTGTAGATATGATATTAAGTGGCAGCGGTGTGAGGGGCATACGAAAATATGACAGTGCAGCACTTGAGGACAAATTTCACAGTGAGAGCATTGGCTGTGCTGGAAGGAGCAAGTTATTTGAGTAAAGGGTTTGCATTTCATGCTTATAAGCATGTACTTTTTTTATTTTGGTTTGCGTGCATATATCGATATTTTTATTTATTTTCCCCAATATTTATCAGGAGGGGGTCTCACTGATTTGAACCCTTTGGGTTGACATGTATGATTGTGTAAGAGTTGCTTATGTGATTCATCATCAACAATGATCTGTCTCCGCAGTGGATGACTTATCAGGCGTGTTCTCTCCTTTGGCTGCCACTGTCAATAGTCTTGACCACCAGCCATCTTTCCTTGAGCAACGTGTCCTGCCCAGGCCCACGATCGGTACTCATGAGATTAGATGCGTCACTTTCTTAACAAGCAAGATGATGTCTCTAACTTGCACATGTTCTCTGATCCATGTGTTCCTCTATCTGTCTGTGTAATTCCAAGCCTGTACCTCTCCATTTGTATGCCATGCCAGGCTATATCATGAAAAGCAATATCCAAATGTGCCGAAAAAATTACGTTTTTTTTAAATCTAATTGCACTATTTATTGGGGCTCTTTCTGGACAGCTCATTACAAGCCAATGAAGCGTGCTTCTCTGGGCGTCCTGACACTGCAGCAGCCGCTAAGGCAGCAGCTGGAGCAGCAGGGAAACAGTCCGCAGCCCCTCGGAGCCTGGGAGGCAGGCAAGTACACGAGGCATGACCTCACCTGCGTCCGGCATCGCCGCTTGCAGAGTTGGACTGGAACAAGTTGCAGCTGTCTGATCGATGTGTTTTTGGGTTGCACCACGTGTTTGGCATGTTGTCCACATGTTGCTCCATGTATTGGGAACTTCTTTAGGAACTAAATTATTAAGTAACTTCCAGCACATGGACAACAAAGATTGGACATGGTCATCATCATGCTGAACAACACGCAGGACAACCCTTGAAACACACATTGGAGAGGTACTCTGCACAACTGCGAAACCCTATGCAGTCGTATTAGTTTTGTATGTCTCATACCATTTTATTGCAGCTCAAATTAGCGTGAGCATCCAGAGTTCAATTCTGTGTGGTATCTATGGCACAATCGGATGATCACCAGTAAAAATCCTCATGTTGTCGATGAAATAAGTACCACTCGGTTGAAACAAACCATTGTCGTAATTTGGATAGACTGCTCATCCCCATCATCATTCGAAAGTCAAATTTCAACTCGAGACCGCAAATGTGAATGAGTGCTGCCGTATGGCTCATGTGACGAGGAAGATGTAGTGACTTGACCCTCTGCTGTGCTGCCACAGGCACCAAGTACAGCCTGGTGTCAGCTGCCAGCATCCCCAGCATGTTTGTGCCGGTGCCAGAGGAGTTCACGGACGAGCAACCGACCCTGGCAACGGACAGGTCAGATTGTCCACAAAGAGCAGCTCCCTGTAAATCGTCATGAATTCTCAAGCCGCCTGTCGTCAACCCCGTACTGCAGCCACGATCCCGTAGGTTCACAGTTGAGCTTGCCTTGGCCATTAGAGGCACCGTGCATTCGCTGCCGAATTATTCACTTTGTGCAGGCCGAAACGAGTTGTACCTCTGGTTGCAGACCTGTCCACGGTTATGCAATGCAATTTGGTTTTCGGGAGCATTTAAATTAGGTTGGATCGGAAGAAGCCGCACATAAACAGCAGGTGGACTTATTTTATAAGAGATAAAGTCCGTTAAAGGCAGAGGAAGAGAGGAAACACTTTTTCCCTTCATTTTATTTCTTGAGAATGTATCCATGAATTGTCCACACCTAGGTCTTGAAGCCTCGGACATTATTCAATGACTGTGTGGCACTGCGACCACTGTACATGTGTTTGTGTAGATTGGTGAGCAGTGTAATTACTTTATAGTGCCTCAAATTTTAAATTAAGATGTCCGAAATAGATAATAAGAAAGATTTGCATTCCTTCGCAATTAAATAACACTGCATCTTTTCGCACTGTACAGAGCATATGCAAATAACAGTGCTATCATAGCATTGGTAGGGAAAGAGATGACTCACAGTAAAAGAAAAACGGAGGTGGGAAAAACACGGGAGAACAGAGAAGACTTAGTATCTGTGTCTCGACTTTTCCAGGCACCAGCATATACAGCAGCAGCAGTTGCCACCATTGTGAAACAGTGCATTTGTTCTTGTGTCCCAGTTAACTGGTGGTGGCCTATGACCGAGTCACCCAGAATGTGTGCCATCTCGTCATATTCCAGAAGCTAAGCAGGATTTTGGCGCGCCCACCACCATGCATAAAACAGGTTGTCATATGCTGCTGCGGGGCTATGCTGTGAGCAGAAAGAAGTGCACAGAATTAATTGTTGTACTTTCATTCTCAGCTTCAATAGATATGCTCCCCACCTTCACAAACCCGTATTGAGCAAGTTTAAAAAAATATTCGAATAGCCCCCAAGATCCATATGGCGCAGGGAGGCCCTCATCCAGCAGTGGACTGACAAACGGGCCGTGCCTATGAAGTCGTGGCGTTTGTACCGGTGAGATGTGCGTACAATGGTTTTTCTTTCCCAGGTGCCACGACTGCGGCGCCATTCTGGAGGAGTACGATGAGGACACGCTGAGTTTGTCCATCGTTACACTGTCCACCTTCATCCACCTCAGCCCTGAGGTCGCCGCACCCCTGCTGCTCGATATGCTGCAGTCTGTCGGCAGGTACTTATTTCTCCGCTCACCTCCGGGAGGTGAATATTACAAGGAAAATGGATGTAGGCTTGGAATGCAGAAGCTTATTGTAAAAGTCATGCGGTTTGTAAATGTTAATACATTTGTCATGGGTGCAAGCCACATTGTCTTGTTACTCGAGTATGCTTCAAAGAACAATGTTCTCTAGAGAATATTGTTGTTTTCATGAAATAAAATAATCTAACTTAAACTCATGTGTGGTTTGTGTTTACAATTTAAAGTGGCGAATTCAAGAACTTAAACCAAATCTATGATGCTTCCATCTCTTATGACACTTAATGTTTACATTGGTTGGAATTCATCTCAAATCCCTGCTATGCATTACAATTCTTTGAACACTTTCCCACTTCTAACATATTTGCAAATTACAGCATTTAGCCTTGTGTTTGCAAGGGCATGCTAATAGTTTGTACTTGGCACATGTATGTCAGTCTTTAACCACGTTCACCTTTCAAGCTACTATCTGTACTAATATGATTCTCACTTATATATTATTAACCACAAATGCATGTGAATAATCTTAATAATATTTTCTCTACTCTTCCTTTTGGTGAGATGTTCTTATTGGAGAGCACACAAGTCAGAGCCTACCAATGTCTTTCCATTGACTGCAACTTGCTGAGTTCCTTGAAACACTCGCTCAATGGATTTTAAATAACTTAAAATATAGGAATTTAAATGTTTTAGTAAACTTAATTTGAGAACAAAATGATCGATTTTGCTCCTACCCTGA
This sequence comes from Callorhinchus milii, assembly GCF_018977255.1. Classification (NCBI taxonomy): domain Eukaryota; kingdom Metazoa; phylum Chordata; class Chondrichthyes; order Chimaeriformes; family Callorhinchidae; genus Callorhinchus; species Callorhinchus milii. The sequence continues at coordinate 16,936 of NW_024705218.1, read as the reverse complement.
CGGTGCGCATCTTTATTAAGGAGGTCTCCTCAGTATGTTATGATTTTTTTTTACCTAAATCTGAGTTGACTTGCTTCTTTTTACGTTGTTATTGTTTTTAGGACTAAACTTTCCCAGCTCCCTAACCAAACGTTGCTGGCACCTAAATGAATATTGCTGAGTGCTTTCTCATTAATGCCAGTGGACTATTTTGAAATAAAAAAGATATATATACTTTACCCACCAAGCTTTGCCCAAATGATACATTTCTGTAAGTTCATCAGAACACTACACTGATTGATATATATAGTCTCCCATAGGAAAATTGTGATTTAGTTTTTTTTCTGCATGCTAATAAATGCCTCCATGATAGTCCTGTAATGGAAATTGTGCTTCAGCCTGGTCCGGGAGCTCGTACATAAAACTGCTTGATGTACAATGGAATAACGGAATGTGCATCATAGCCAGACCACTGTAACCAACACCAACCTCCTGGCTTCATATTCTGGTAGACATTCCGCCACCAATATCCGCAGAGAATGCAAGAGCATTTACACACTTTCTTGCCAACAAAAACCACCTACCACCTCAACAATGAGCTCAACCATGTACCTCACCGCCACCTACTCAAGTGCCCATCCCTTTCTGGATCACGTTACTACTAGAATTTCACCCAGATCCGGAAGAACGCTAGCAAGCAGAGTGAAACAACGTGGACTTCAAGACTAAACACCTCATTCGAGACACAATCATCATCGCACGTCCTGGCTTTCATCGCACATTGCTCGAACACACCGGTGGTGTAACCATCAATAGCATTAAGAGGCCAATGCGCACATCTTCATAAATAGACAATTAAACACAAGTCACGGTACAATTGTGGCCATTCAACCACAACTATGCACTATATATGAATCCACTGTAGCCTGCGTGCCTTCAACAGGGGAATGGAAAAACTACATGAATGACTGAAGCCCTTTCGTGGCTAGCAGATCTCAACATTGGCATTGAGCTCCACTGCTGAATGAAGGCCTCCCCAGGGCTTTAAGTGATACAGGTTGGTTTGATCATACTTCACTACACTGCTGAGTGTGGATTGGTAAATGGGGCCTCAGGTCTTGTTCAGATATTGCAGTATTGCCACTTATGTTAGCAATGGCTGGTAATCGAACTTAGGTCACCATCTTCTTGGTTCTTTCGGTAAAGTCACGTAGAAGGGAAGTAATAAAATAATAAAAATAAAACATAATAAAATAAAATAATTCTCACGACGTTTCGGCTACAACGCAAGCAGCCGTCTTCCTACGTGACTTTACCGAAAGAACCAAGAAGATGAATCCCTGCAGTCACGAAAGCTTTAAATCGAAATTTAGGTCACCATGTTCATAGTAGAGCGTGTGAACCACTGCGCCACCGCTCCCTCCTTAGCTACGGTTTATTACCGTTAAATTGAAATATCTCTTTATTGTCTTTTCTTATCTATTGATTTAATTGAATGTATCCTCCTTTCCTTGATTCGAATTTTATTTTTGCATGAGCAGGTGAGTATTTATCGGCCCTGTTGCATGTTCCTCTGTCTCTCAGGATTGCAGCTGATGCACTTTATCCCTCTCAGAATGAAAGGTATCTTTACTCTCCTCCCCCTTCGCCTTCCACCGGCTTGAGACCTGGCTATGCTGGTGGTGTCGTTGTGCCTACCACTTTCACTGTTTCACCAATCCATATTGAGCCTACAATGCCATATTGAGTCTACATCCAGTGTGATGCCGCTTCTCTTCAGCAGGGGTCCAACAAGAAGGGGTCACCACCCCCTTTCAACAAAACATGGTACATTCCTTAGCCAAGTATTGTGCAAAGGCAGGCCTAGTATAACAATGTCTGCTGCTGCAGAGCTTGTAGGAGGAAGCAATGGTCTCTGTAACAGGAATGTACCATTCTTTGTAGGGGATGGTCCCTTACCTCTTGAACGCTTTGTTGTGGTCGCATTGAACAATGGCAATACATATGTTCACGTGAATTATTGTAAGACATCCTTCAAGCCATCTGCAGGTAATCATATTGCGCATTGCTTCTCTTATGGTACGTTATGGAAATGTGTCTCTGGAACGATGATTTGGAAGAGCCAAAGAGACGAAACGCCATCTTAATTGCGGACACATTGTTCACCTTGCAAATAATGTATTGTATTTGCTCAAAAGTCATTGTAATTCACTTCTCAAACATTTATCGTTGTTAATCTCCAATTTTACAGCCCTTAGCCGGTGGTGGAAATTGCTATGGCGGGGGTGGGTTTTATCCATAGGACAACTACTGTTGACTTCCCAACAAAGTGGTACTTACTTTACTCATTCTGGAGGGTTGATGGGCTGATTCAACCTGCTTCCAGGATTTGAACTGGCACCTCTCTGAATTGTTAGCCACTTGCAAAACCGCTGAGCCACATGTTCACGACACAGTACTACGTTTCTCAAACATTAGCTTTTTTTGCAATGTGAACAACTTTTAACTTGCAGGAGTGTATTCAATATGGGATATTTGTTGCCAGTATCAAAATATCAGAATAGGTTTTACCCTTTCTGGAAATAAAACAGGAGTTAAGATGTAAAAACACCAAACACAAGCATGCAAACGAAAAACATGGTCTGATAACACTGTGTAACAATTTTCTTTTTGTTCATGGGTGGTAAGTGTTATTTCCTAATTGTTTATTCCTGAAAAGTACAGAAAATGGCTATTCCCCACAAACTTTGCTTTTGGGACCAGGACAGTGATATTTAGAATTTTCCAGAACATTCCAGATAGATTCAGTGCTGAGTAAACTTGGAGTAACTTCTAGAACAATCTAGAACGTTCCAGTAATATATATAGTATATATACAGGGGCCTGAAACCCACCAGTTAATTTTAGTTCCAGCTGCCTAAGTGCATTTTTTTGAGATGGCATCAAGAGGCTGCAAGCATCCGGCAGACGCATTTTGCTATGTTTGTGGCCAATTTATCAAGACAAGAGCGAAAAAGTACTCTGTGGAAACATCTGCTAAGATGTGTGACGCTTGTTGGGGATCAAGACAACCCTTTCACGTATCCGGACCTTCCTTCATCCATCGCCCTGGTGTCACATTGCCATAAGCTCCCCATACCCACTGCTCCGGAGAGAGAGCAGCCTTCTTTAGAAGAGAGCAGTAAGTCAGAGAGCTAGGAAGACATTGTAGATCCAGATGACAATTTCAGAGGTGGAATTGAGGAGAGAAACCCATACTACCCCAACCAAAAAGACCTCAACGACTTGATCAGAGATCTTGATCTCACCAAGTCCAATGCCGAGCTTTTGACGTTGAGGCTCAAGCAGTGGAACTTGTTGGATGAAAGTGTGCAAGTCGCAGATCAGAGGAAGCGTCACCAACCTTTTTGCAGCTTCTTCACCCGTCAAGATGGGCTCTGCTTCTGCCACAATGTGACCAGTCTGTTCGAGGCAATCGGAATCGCCTGTAACCAGAATGAGTGGCGCCTCTTCATTGACAGCTCATCCAGGAGCCTCAAAGCCGTGCTGCTCCATAATGGTAACAAGTACCCGTCTCTTCTCCTGGCTCACTCGGTGCACCTCAAAGAGGATTACAACAGCATCAAGACCTTGCTGGACGCCTTGAAGTATGATGAGTACGGCTGGGAGGTCATCGGAGACTTCAAAATGGTGGCATTCCTGATGGGTCTCCAAGGCGGTTTTACCAAGTTTCCCTGCTATCTTTGCCTTTGGGACAGCAGGGACACCAAGGCGCACTACCACAGGTGGGACTGGCCACAGCGGACCGAGTTCTCTGTGGGAGGAACAACGTCAAGTGGGAGCCACTGGTGGACCCCCGGAAGGTGCTGATGCCACCACTGCACATCAAATTGGGCCTTATGAAACAATTTGTCAGAGCTGTAGATAAGGAGTCGGCAGCCTTCAAGTACCTTCAAGACTTCTTCCCTAAGCTGTCTGAGGCAAAGGTCAAAGCCGGTGTCTTCGTCGGACCACAGATAAAGAAGATCCTGGAGTGCAATGAATTCCCCAAGAAGCTCACTAGTAAGGAAAAAGCGGCTTGGAACAGCTTTGTCGCAGTGGTTCGTGGCTTCCTGGGCAATCACAAGGTCGAAAACTATGTGGAGCTGGTTGAGACTCTGGTGAAGAACTATGGCGCAATGGGCTGTAGGATGTCCCTCAAAGTCCATATCCTTGATGCTCATCTTGATAAATTCAAGGAGAACATGGGAGCTACTCGGAGGAGCAAGGCGAGCGCTTCCACCAGGATATACTGGACTTTGAACGCCGCTACCAAGGACAGTATAACGAGAACATGATGGGAGACTACATTTGGGGCTGATTCGTGAAAGTGATTTACAGTAAATCGTAAATCTCGAAAAACTACTCACTTCTAAATCTTTTGTAGTAATTTTTGTATTACTTTAGTATAAATACATGTTAATTTTGATTAATGTTGTTTTTTTGACTTTATGTGAACGAAAAGACACAAATTCGTCCTGTTTTCTCATTGAAAATAGGTAAATTTCAAAATATCACTGTCCTGGTCACAAAAGCAAAGTTTGTGGGGAATAATAGCCATTTTTATACTTTTTAGGCATAAGCAATTACGAAATAACACTTACTACCCAGGAACAAAAATTGTGTTACATAGTGTAATATATGCATTGTCTTTGAAACTGATTGGTCTACACCAGAGGCAGCTTTCTTTAGAGCCTCGTCTCACAGTGTTAGACCAGAGAACGCCAAAAAGCAAACGACACAAAGAGAATGCACTATCAGGGCATTTATAGCTCAGGATTCCTTGAAAAAGGTTTCTGTTTGGTGTTTTAACATATTAACACCTGTTTTATTGCCAGCAAAGGGTAAAACCTATTCTTATAGGAGTTTATTCGTTGGTACCAATTACTTTTTACCTATAGTAGAATATATATGGCTCTCCGATGCGTCTTGGGTTGTGCCGCGTGCTGTTCGGCACGATGATGTCCAACGTTTTGCTCCATGTGCCGGGAGATTCTCGGCTCGCCTAGGTCATGCAGCGAAACTTTCACATCGTGAAAAACTACACAGTGCGGTACAACCTGAAACACATCACCGAGCTATACAGCACAACCTTGAAGACCTATGCAGTTGAATTCGTATTCTTTTATTATTTGGAGCAGATTTGTATCAAGTGGCTGAGCAGATTACATGCACATTTACATGTCATGGGCACATTTTTTTCAGTTCACCAAACCACCTCATTGACAAAAATTACAAATCTTTCGTATGAAATGGGTATCAGTTTTCATATTAATCCGTAACTGACTATTGCATGACTCTTGCTCTTTATTACATGTTGACATTTAGACTGGCATCCAGTGCGACGTATCCATGGCAAACAGAGAGGTAAGTTTATACTGGTAGGAACCTCCTGGTTACACCAGCCCACAGAGGATTATTGTGTCCGTCCATCGTGCAGGGAGGGGCTGGGTTGGGAGGGAGGGGCTGGGTGGGAATGGCTGGGTGGGGAGGGTGGGGAGGGGGTGGGATGGGTGGGGCTGGGTGAGGAGGGGCTGGTCACCCCGTGGTGCCCTTATAAAACTCAACGTTTAACCTACTCACGCCGGCTTGTGCCCGCCCTCACAGTCGGCCATATTTGCGGAATACACCACGCTGCCGTTGACCCTGGCCATTGACCGAGCAACCCAACGTTTCTACCAGCTCCCTCCACAGGAATGTGTTCCCACGTATCTGTTTTTACTTCTTGTGCCTCACCTTTGGCAATCCTAAACGAGCACCAAAACCTGGATATTTGACCTCTAACGATGATTTAGCCTCAACTTTCAATCACTGTAGGATGAAGTCATGCCTTCATTGCGTCAATTCCCCTGTACCGTGGAAATTTGCTGCAGTGTGTTGTAACGTATGATGAAAGATGTCGATTGTTATTTTCTAATTATTGACTTTTACGTGAAATAGCTCCATATGCACAGTGGGTGCTTGAACATCTTGCATGTCATGATGACGGGCTCCGATCATCATGGTAGTTTGTGCCTTGCAGTTCGGAAATGTCTTTGTAGCTCAAAGTTAGCCGTGGACCCTACCTTTTTACAACCATAATGAAGACTTGGACTGGGTGAATGGCTCTTGTGCTGGGTGAATTGCTGTTATGCTTTATTTCCAGTGTGATGAGGTTGAGCTGGGCTGGGTGAGTCAGCTGGAATGACTCTTGGGTTCGTTTTAAACTCATTACTGAGCTCAGGCCCAAAGGCTCAACGTTTCAGGCAGGGCAGCTAGCAACAAAGAGCACTATCAAAATAAAAATAGAGTTAACACTTTTATTGATTTGAGCAAGCTTATAACAGCTTACGGAAGGACATGAAGGGAAGGAATTCAAAAGTAGTGCAATTCAAGGGAAGAAGCATACGGATAAGTGTTGTGACCTGCGGTATTGTGATTAAACATCGTATAGATGAGGTGAAACGGTCACATGGTGGCTTATAATTACTTTCCTGTTCTGTGTCCCCAGTGTGGTGATTCCGGGTAATGCACCTGGCGTCGCCAAGCAGTTTCTGCGCTGCGTTTTCCACCAGCTCGCTCCGAATGGCATCCTGCCACAGCTCTTCCAAAGCAACATCAAAGGTCCTTCTTCAAACTGTATGCAGTTCTGTGTGTGTGTGTGTGATGGTTGTTCACTTCCCATGTTAAGTGGATTTTACAGGGAAGTGCTGCACACACAAGGCTGCTGTAAATCTTAAGTCTTTAGTCTTAAAGTCTTAAAGTCACTTTATTGTCAAGTGTGTTACATGCATGACATACAACATAGATGAAATTACAGTCCTCTCTCTTGGTCCCACGGTGCAACCAAGCAATTAAAAAAATTAATCACAATTAAAAGACATAAATAAACAATAAACAATCGGCGATCAACACAAGATAAATAATCAAAAATGTAATAAACTTAAAATAAACAACAGTCAAGAATTTTTAAAATGTAAAATATTATTTAAATAAAGTATTTAAAGAAATAAGATATTTAAACCAGTGTGGTAGTGCGATGTAGTGCAATGTGCAGTCCAGAGATCAGGATGTACGAGTGAATGTGTGTGTGGGGGATGGGGTCAGGGGGCAAAGGGGGGTGGGTGGGCAGAGGGGGGAGTGATGGTAGAGCAGGGAGGGAGTTGAGTCTCCTGACAGCCTGGTGAAAGAAACTGTCTTTGAGCCTGCTGGTCCTGGCTGGAAGACTCCGCAGTCTCCTCCCTGACGGCAGCAGACTGAAGAGGCTGTGAGATGGGTGGGTGGGATCACCTGCAATCTTGATTGCTTTGCTGGTGATGCGGGTGTTATAAATGTCCAGAAGAGGGGGGAGAGAGACACCAAAATGCGGTGCAACTCGTCATGATTCGTTGGTTTTTACAGCCACAACATCCACTATAAACACGTAATGATCATTTTGTGTTGTGCAGAATATAAATAAAATAAATAAGCAGATATTTTTTTTCTTCATATATATCTACACGTAAAAGTATACAGTTTATGTTACACTACCCATCAACCCCAAGGCCTTCTGGGAGTGTACAGGAAGTGTGCACTCCTGCTATGTAAAATAATGGTTTATGCTTAATGCAACCTTTTATAAATAAGCACACGGATACATATTCACGTTGAAAAAAAGGATAAAGGTGCTGCCCTGCAATTGCTTGCTCATGCCACGACTGGTGGAAGGGGCTCTACGAGATCAACACTGTAGAGTTTATTTGGTCCATTTTTCTACTTTAATCCATTTCTCTAAATGACAAGAAAAAACAAGATGAATATTAAAAAGTTCACAGATTCTGCATGATGCTCAATGCTATGAGCTCTTTGTACACACAGTGCATGTGTTTGAAACTCTTCCACACTGACGAGACGTGTTGACAGAGGTGTGTATTCCTACACTTTACCCTCACAACACGCGACCTGCCGGTGGACGAACTCTGTGGTGTAGCCATCTATACTACGGGGTGGACGGAGGCGGGGGCATGTTATAAATTTGCGCTGTCGTTTCAACTGCTGTGCCGGAAGGTGGATTCATACCGGTCTGAATTGCAAATCCAATGTACCATCATACCACAGCAGCTCCCCATAATTCTCTCATCATAATCTATAATGTTTTATATGTTTAATACTTCAATTCGTTTGTTTACTTGTTTTTTTTAGATACAAACTTCCTAAGAACGCTGTCGTCAGCCCTGTCTGACTTTTCAGAACTCAGCTCGCTTGCTGCCCTGAACATTCTCCTCGAGGTAAGCGGATTTAATCAGTTGCCGTGTGACGTGAACTCGCAAAACTCTCCGTAGTGTGCCTTGTTTCTGAAGCGGGCCATGCCTGACACTGTGACGCCCACTGAGTTTCTTCCTCCAGGGCCTCAATGGCAAGAAAAACCTGCCGATGGGGGAGCAATGCTCAGATGCCTCGACAACTTGGCCACGTTCATGGAGGCATTGCCCATGGAGTCACCCAGCAACCTGTGGGCTGGCATCTGTAACCACTTCCAAACCTTTTTGCCCAAGTTATCCTCAGTCCTGCCTGTCAAGGTAGACTAAGGACCCACACTGAGGGAGAGCAGTAGCTGCAGAAAATCCAGTGTCGATCATTACATTTTTGTTTATCAAGAGTCACATTTAAAATGCATACTTATATAAATTGTGTTTTTGTACTTGTTAACCCTTTCATAGCCTTGCATTTTTTATTCTATAAGCTTGGTCAGTTAAATTTTTTGTAAAAAAATAGAGAATGAATGAATTGGGAATAACCCTGGGTTATTCCATGTACAGTAAAACCTTGGATTGCGAGCAAATTCGTTCCGGAAACGTGTTTGTAATCCAAAGCACTCGTATCAGTTGTGATCACGTGACGCTCGGCAGACAAAGCGTAGACCTCGCTCGTTTATCAAATGAATATGTATTTTAAAAATGTGCTCGTCTTGCAAAACACTCGCAGATCAAGTTACTCGCAATCCAAGGTTTTACTTGTACTACATTTTCTTTTTCACAATAGGGCAGCTGACACATCACATGTAATAATATCCCGCCCGGCCATAGTTGGGTGTCATCACCAGGTCCTGGGAATAGGCTGGAGCCAATGTGAAAGCATGAAGTCTGTGCACACATTGAACCATTTTGGTGCTGATGCAAAGTAACGAGATGTATGTGGTATGTGCCAGTGCTGCCTGGACTCTTGCCTGCGGATCATGATCAGTCTCCTCAAGATCCCTGCAACCGTCGCCACACGGGTACGTGGGCCACTACCTCCAGGGAATTGTTTTGCAGTAAAAAAACAAATAAAAGTACAATCTCGACATGAAATAACAATGCACAGTAGTAAGTTAACTGTCTTGTTTAAATTGTCTACACAGCAGGAGGTGTTGTCATTTTTTAACTTTCCGTTTTATCTTGTTGAATCTTAGAGTCTGCTTGAACAGTTTTCTAAGCTGCTCGGCTTTGTGATCCAAAACTCCAACTTTAATCTGGCTTATGTCATGGAACTCTGCGCCCTTTGCTACAAGGGATTTACAAAGGTAATGGCACGAGAAAGTTATACATTCATTGATTAATGTATTTGTCAGCACATTGGAATTTCTGAATAAAGTAATTATTTTATAAAGTCAAGCATTCTCGGAAAAAGTGCCGTACATTTTCTCAGGCAGGATCTTACTTTCTCTCCCCCAGGAGAGAGACAAGCTCTATCTGACTCGGAGTGTCGTTCTTGAGCTGTTACAAGCACTGAAGTTCAAGTCCACCTTGCAGGACACAAACATTCTCTACCTTGTTCAGGTGTGGGTTCTTAGCTCTGATGACAATTAAACAATGCCCTATCAATTGGTGTTGTAACCTAGATAATAGTATTAAACTTATATATCCAGGAAAGCCTTACTGAATCTCAAGACACCTTTTCAGTTTTATCTTGTCGAATCTGGAAGATAACATCCCTAGATAGCATAACCCCCAATTGCAAAGTTTTCACAGATGGGGGCGATGTTGCTATGTAGAATCCGAAATGAGAAATTTGCAGGTATTTTCAGCATTGGAAGGATTGGCCAATATCAGTTACATTGCTATGGGATGGAACCAGATAATTCAGAGGGGGAGAACATACACATTCCACATACTCGTACACTCTCACTCACTCTCAACACTTTGCAAAATGGGGAGAACATACAAACTCTACATAGAATGCACCCAGATCCTTTTTGCTGAGGCACAAGTGTTGCCACTGTGTTACCCTGCCGCCCACACACACGTCATTTTGACCTGCTTGGTGTGTTTTGTATTTTGTTTCCCAGTTTATTTGCTCGGATGTAGGCACGAGGTTGGCAAGCTCCTTGATCCTCCAGAAAAATATCATCAACAACTTACCAACAGTGAGTCCTCGCACGGTTCTGCCACAGTGAGTGAGCACATCCGTGTCGCTGAATTTCTCTGACAAGATACCGACTCTCTTGTTCTGTTATAGTGCCAGACGGCTGCCATGGAGTGCGTCAGGCAGTACCTGATGGACATTCTGGACTTTATCGCCGATCTGCATACACTCACCAAGCTCAGAGTATGTCTTTTACAGGAAGCACTCATTATTAATATAAATTTGCATTTATTGTGTTTTACTAATGTTAACACAACTTTATATACATGTATGACTTTTAATTGAACAGTCAGGTATGGTTACATGTGCACTTTAGATGCAAGGGTTTTTGTAAAACTCGGCCGTGACATGCCCAGGAGTTGACACTGTAGCTATCGTGTATCTGTACAGGGATCAAACTTATGGCGCCGGGTTTATAGCACAGTGCACTACCCCGCCCCCACCCTGCACACCATTCTACAACCATTTTTATTCTCGATGCTCGCCAATAATATTATTGGGCTACTCACATTTTTGTACCACTCTGCGGGAAAGTCAACAATGGTTATCCTATGGACAGACTTCCTTCTGCGATAGGGATGTGGAATTTCACGACCGGATTGTAATAGGAGTTGCACATTACCTCAATGCTCAATTAGGTAGTAATTTTTTATTTTAGACTGCTAACATACGTTTGTGAATATGACTGCGTTTCCACCACAGACGCACATGAAGGCATGCGCCCAGAGCTTGCATGAGGACACATTTGGCGGCCAGCTCAAGGTGGGGCTGTCGCAGGTGGTGGCGATGGAGATAACGCGGGGAAATCACCGTGATAACAAGGCGGTTATGCGCTGCCTGCCCTGGCTCTTCCACCCACCCTCCACCATGCAGCAAGGGTCAGCTTTGCACGCGAGCACCAACTGGTCTTGATAGGATCAAGCAAACACAAAGACAACAATTCCCCTTTATAGTCTTGATAGACTCATGGGGAAAATACTGCTAACGTGCACCTATGAAGGCTGGCACGGCGCACGAGGGGGTAGGTGGCCAGCACTATGCCCAACCGCCTTTGTATCCATAGTCACGATGTTTACACATCACACTAGGTTCTCATTTGAGGCTGAGTCTCTAAGGAGACCCAGGACTGTCACTGGTGTTGACCGTGAGCAGGAATCGAACTCGGGTCGCCTGGTTCGCAGCATTTTACGTTAACTGTTCCGCAGATGTAAAGCAGTCACACATAGACATGCACGTGTGCATGTGCACTTATCACCTTTGCTAAAAAAATCAATATCACAAACTCCATCGGCTATTATTTTCAATTAAAATGGTTAGCATTACATTTTGTCAAATAGATGCTTTTCAGTGACCAGCGTCCTGTGAGGAGTCAGTCTATCCTTGTGACTCGAAGCATTTTTGAAAATCTGAATTTTTCTACAGCTTAAAATATTCTGGCTTCGTGCTAGGCTCACGGTACAGACAAAGGATGGGGCCTTTTGGGCAGTGGGTGCAGCAAAGGGCAGGAAGGGTAGGGCTACCTGAATAGTATGGAGAAGTTGGTAGGGGAATAGGGTGGCCTATCAGTAGTCGACAGGGTCAATGTAAGAGAGAGCAAGGAGGCCACTCACTAGAGGAGGCTAGCGGGTGAGTTGCCATTGCTATGTAATTGTTGGCGGGGCTGCCAGGCATTTACAGCAGCGCTGGCCTTTCTATTCTTGTTGTTGTTGTTGTTCACTGCAGACCCAAGGAGTTCATAGAGTGCGTGTCGCATATTCGCCTGCTGTCGTGGCTGCTGCTTGGCTCGCTGAACCACCTGAGCGTGAGCTCCCCGATGGCTCCGGCCTGTACCCCCATCCCGCTCGACGCTGGGCCCCACGTGGCCGATCACCTGCTCGTCATCATCATGGGCTTTTCGGAGCACTCCAAGGTGAGGCTTAACCTCACAAAGTCGATGGCTTTCCCTCCCCTTCCTCCGTCCGCCTTCTTGCTGCCTTGCTGCAGGCTCCAGAAAGACAGCGTGTGACCAATGTGCCCGTGTTCCCAGGCCTCGGTGGTCCACATGTCGTCGCTGTTCCACGCGTTCGTGTTCGCTCAACTGTGGACAGTGTACTGCGAGCAGCTCGGTGGACCCGGCGGTGGGACGCCCACGCTCAACGAGGCCGGCTCGGCTGCGGCGCTCACTGCCATGGAGTTCTGGAGCCGCGTCACTCCCGGCATCCTGCAGCTCATGGCGCACAACCGTACCGTACGGGTGCATGGTGCCGCCGCATATTAACCCCCGCCTTCTTGGCGCTTTACAATGATGGCGGAAAAGTGTTCGTACGTTATCTCTGCGATGAGCCTTTTTGCTTGATCATTGGAGACCAAGCTTAAACCAAAAAAACCACGATGCTTGAAAACCTGGTTTAATCGCAGGCAGTTGCCTTGATTCTAACCCAGGATCTCAGCGCTGCAAGCTCAGCACTGAGCCACCCAGCCACGTTTCACTCGCGATCACTGCTGGATGTGCCAAATAGCAAATGGGATTACGGCCAAGAATGTGAGGAATAGAAAAGACAGTGGAGAGAACAATTGGGAATTGAATGGAGAAAATGTAGCTGTGATGTAACGTGACCCAAAGGAAATGTCACATTGCAGATAATGACCAGTTTGGAGACTTGTTAAATATTGATGGGTTTCACGTACCAGTCGTAAGAGCCATGGAAGCTGCACAGGACCATAAATACGGTGTGTAACGGCATTTGTCTTCTATAGGATTTATAACGTTCTCACGTTGTGTGCTCGATGGTGATGACTGTGTCTGTTCCAGCTGGTGGAGATGGTAAGCCTGCACGTCATCAGCCTCATGGAGGCCTTGCAGGGCTGCAACTCCAGCATTTTAGTCAAGGTACTCACCCTTTAACTAGACTCGAACTGGGCCAGGATCTAGAGTGCTATGCATTCTTATTTATCATGTATTTGTATGTATTACTAATTGTTTATTAATTAATTATATTCCAATTGTGCTCATTGGTGTTATGTCACAATATGAGGACATTCCCTATCTGAACAATCACAGAGAGCAGTACAACTGGATGTGTTAGAGAGTGGCCTCTTTTGACCGATCATTGTAGATTAGATATAAGTTGGGCTGAGATGATTACTCAACTCCAGGCCTGGATTTCCAGGCCAATGCCTCATTGCTCACTGGGCCAGTCAAACTCTGCCAGTACCAGGCAGTTGTTGTTCAGCACACTTGCTCACAAATGGATTACGTGACATGTCATTCGTTTATTTTCAGCACCATTTAATATAAGACAAATGAACGCGAAACCTTTATTACTTCACCTTTTCTCTCCCGTCATTTCCACATGCAGCTTCTGCCCATGTGGTTACCGATGATCAACTCCAACTCTAAGGTAAGGAATTGTGTGTGCTCTAATGTGTCATTAAATATATATTTTCTCATGCTGGGCTCTCCGATTATTTAAATAATTTAAAACTATACAGATTATCGATTTCATTACTCGACTAACTAGATAACACAAAAATTATTGTGAAAAAGTAACCATTGTGCCAGGTGTGCCTCTGGCTGAGACATTATGGGTTACGGTTAGGTTCGTCGGGGGTTTCCAGCCTTCATCAAGCAGGATGTCTTGGTGGCCACCAATTTAAAGGGGCCCGTGTAATCGACCATAAAAAGTATTCTAATATAATTTATTTTCACCCTCAAAAAAGTTTATAAAGCAAATTGATGCTTTTTGACACGAAAAACGAACTGTCGTTCCATTAATAATGCAATTTGTAACACACGCAATATGTCACAGACATACATCACCGTAATTCTGAGGCATCGAGCCAAGCTTTGTGCCAATCGAAACCCAGGCGAGAGAGGTGGGGCCTTGAAGTGTCTCTTGAAAGTTGGAGGAGAGTGAGCGCTGCTGCTGCTGCAAATGTGAAGTTGATGGCGTTGGCAGATGGCAGGGGCTGCTACTGAGAAACAGCTCCGATGTAAACGAATGCAATGTGGTTTTACAAACAACATTTTGTAATGAGAAAAAATAAAAAAAATATCAACCGTATTTTTGCATTAGGTATGGTCAAGATATGTTGAAGTTTTATACACATCTGATGTTGGGCTGCGCTCATCATAGAATGCATGACATCAGCTCGTTTGTCGGTATGATGGAGATGCGGTCACATTTAGATATTCTCTATAAATCCAAATCACTTGGTAAATTGTATCGTAAATGAACGTTTACCGGCAGGGTGACGCAGTGGTAACACTTGTGTTTCACAGAAAGAAGGGGCCTGGGTTTGATTCCCGGCTCGGGCACCTTTTTGCATGGAATTTTTTGTTCTCCATGTTCTCCAGTAACTGATATTTGCCAAACATCCAATGCTGAAAAATTACGTACAAATGACTAAATTAGGATTAGACACGGCAATATCACCACAAACAGATAGGCAGGACCCTACTGAAGGCTTTTCTGGGTAAACAAGAGTATCAATAATAATAATAACCGCGACTCGTCCTGTTTGCGCTGCAGCACCTGTCGGGAGGCCTCCGGCTGAGGCTGCAAGCCGTCCAGAGCCGTGTACGCTCTCCGGGTGTGGGGCTGGCCGGCCCGTCGCCCTGCCAGCCGGCCTCCGCGCCCTTCTCCAACGCATTTGGTTGCATGTCGGCCGAACGCGGGCCTCCCCACCTCCAACAGTGGCTCCGATGCACGCAGTTCAAGATGGCACAGGTGGAAATGCAGTCGTCTGAGGCGGCGTCGCAGTTCTACCCACTGTGATGTGCCAGTTCGGCAAGGGCAGCAGTGGCAGCCCGCTGCAATTGAACGCTTTCCTGCACCCTGCCACCAACGTTCTGCCAGTTGAGCATGCTATGTAGGGTGATTGTAACAATTTTTTTTATTGGTCTGCCATTTCTGAATTCGATGAAGTTTTTTTTCCCGTCAAATTTCATCCCAATCATGCTTTCGGTGATGAGATTCATCGTCATGATGTGAAGAATCCATTTGCATCTCAGCAAAAGCGTTAAATGTTATTCGAGAGAATGACCCACGGAAGCAGATATTACGGAACTGCTTCTAAGATCTGCTTCTAAAGTTTACCCCAAAAGTACTCAATTGGCATTAGGCAGAACAACAACGCCTCGTATTGCAAAATGTCTGCGGACTGTGAAAGATAACGCCTTCGTGATAGCCTTGCGCTATAATAATGGCACACATATCAAATGTACAAATTATTTTACGATTTGATTATTAAAAACACTATCAGGTGTTCGCAATGTTGGTACCTTCCTAATTACTGTCTCCGCACGCTATTGTACCACTGCGGACTGAACTGCTGTGTTAATAATAAGCGCTTGCGCAGATAACTATTGTGTGTGCCAGGGAGCTGCTTGCG
This sequence comes from Callorhinchus milii, assembly GCF_018977255.1. Taxonomy (NCBI): domain Eukaryota; kingdom Metazoa; phylum Chordata; class Chondrichthyes; order Chimaeriformes; family Callorhinchidae; genus Callorhinchus; species Callorhinchus milii. The sequence goes on along the minus strand of NW_024705218.1, from coordinate 1,183 downwards.
GTGCAAGACTTACGTACACTGGATCTTTGTGGAGAGGTCTGCAGATGTTTTTGGCTCCTAGGGGTTGACAATGTTTGCAGTGGGATAGCTATCGAGTGTGCAGGTGGTGCAAGTTCACTGGGGCCCATGGGCTGGATGGGGCTCTGGTACAGGGCCACGTTAAGAAAGACAGGCAGCCCCCCCCCGTTTCATTCCTTGCACCAGGGGTCAAGCCAAGCACTCCACACTACTGACTGTAAGTACCGTACAGAATGCTTTTCTCAAGGATGCAATTAGTGTCTGTATTCAACTATGCCTCTACAATGTAGAAAAGGTACGTGGAAAGTAAATATGTTGTTAATCTCTTCATGTGTCTGAATTGATTTTAAACCTCCTGGTAGCCGATTGTGCTATTGGCAATGTCTGGAGCATGTCATTGTGAGTACTCTTATGTGATTTGATGGTTATCAATGTGTTCTTATTGGTGGAAGCTTTTATTTTAGAATTAACGTCACACGTGCCGTAAGGTTTATACATCGCTTAAGCCGATGTCACCATTCAGATGCTTTGTTTCTTCTAAAGAAATACCAAATATGTCTTGATTTTTAAATGGTAATTGCCGTTAATCTACATTCCTCTGTTTGACATTAAAGTAAGCTGAACGTGTGCATTTAACTTTTCTGCGTGTATCATTTTTCATAGTTTTAGGCAATGTACAAGCTGTCTGTGAAGGTATAATCCATTCTTAAAGAATCATAAATGGCAGTTGAAAGAGTTGGGATGGAGTCTTTTTTTTTCATTTACAGATTTGAATTGTTGCCTTTTTAGGTAAGTGTTAATGGGGTCCCAAAGTGTTAAGTTATCTGACTGTGCTGTACTGGTGAGTCATAACGAGGATGAAACCAGCTAGGGTTGTTTCTTTGTGTCACTGCCTATGGCGGAGGTGACCACAATTTTTCAACTCTTTGAGTTCGTAGTTCAACGACAAAGTGGCCACACATTCAGTTTTGTTCAGTAAGTGGTCTGGATAAGGCTGAGAGCTCTTCTACATGCACTGCACACCTTTATTGTAAAATCTGTCGGTTGGTATTGAGCGGCTGAAATGTTGAACATGTATTCATAGTAGACTTACAGTCTTTAAACGGAAAGGCTTGAGTTAGCTTCAACTACACAGAACTGAAGCCATTGAAACCATCGCACTGAG
>NW_024705217.1:2658-61698 GCF_018977255.1 Callorhinchus milii | reverse complement strand
GAACGCGCTGGGATTAAGGATCGTATGCCAGTGTGTGATGATTGGCTGTGTAGGTGGTGACGCGCGCTGACGGTGGAGGATCAGGGGTCAGCGCGGGGTCGTGGGTTACGGGGTACCGATTGGCTGTGGCCGGTGACGCGCTGAGAGGGAGTGATCAGGGTGGCAGGCAGTGGGATTGGTGGAGTATGTTAACACGCGCTGGGGAAACGGATCGTAGAGAGAGTGCGTCGTGATTGGTCATTAAGGAACGACGCTCAGCGTCGACGTCCGCATCAGCTCCGTCTCTCGTGAGCAGGGGCTATAAAAGGGGATGCACACAGGCGTAAGGGCAGTGTGTAACCAGCGAAGAATGAAGACGGGGGATGAAGACTTAGAGCCCTGCGGTACCTAGCCCCGCTGTCCTAAGGGGACCGGGACTCTGTGTAACCCAGAGGCGAGTGTAGTGTGTGTTAGCATAGGTCTACACGAGCCGAATGCATTGTGTGTAGCCAGGGCATAGGTCTACACGAGTCGAGTGTATTGTGTAGCCAGAGGCATAGGGCTTACACGAGTCGAGTGTATTGTGTAGCCAGAGGCATAGGGCTTACACGAGTCGAGTATATTGTGTGTAGCCAGAGGCATAGGGTTACACGAGTCAAGTGTATCGGGTGTAGCCAGAGGCCTAGAGCTTACACGAGATTAGTGGAGTGTGTCGGGAAGAAGAAAGACCACACGTTGTATTGTGATACCTGAAGATTTAATAAAAGTGTGTTACCCGTCAAGAAGTTCCTGCCGTCAATTCCCATACTTCAACTGGCGTCAGAAGTGAAACGGTCCTCCAAGCATGGATACAAGGAGGACCGTCGGACCCACGGGATTGACCACGGGGACAACCTCGACGACGCGGGCCAGCGGGCATCAGGGGTGAGGAAGAGGAGCTGCCCACGGGGCAGGATCCACCGACGGCGCCGGACGAGCGACGGGGGACTGACACCGTGCTTCGCGAGGCACACTCCCGTCTGGCGGAGCTGCTGCTCGCCGCCGCGTCCATCTTGGCGGAGATCAGCTCGTCGGGAGGAGCGGGGACGGCGGCCGACGTGCTACAGGGTCGCCCTGCAGATTCCCGCCAAAACGATTTGGCGATTCCCGCCATTTCATCCGCTCCAACTTTTGGCGGGAACGGCCATCACCACGTGGCAGCGGTTCTCCATGCGCGCCCGCTGACGTCACCAACGCGCGCGGCGGACCGCCATCACACACCCGCCACTGGGGCCGCCATCTTACACACCGACGGGGGGCAGAGAGGAAGCACGAGGAGGAGGACGACTTTATCTTTCAGCAGCGCCTTCCCACGTTGTCAGCATTCAAGGCGGAAGGCGGGGATTGGAGCCTATTTCAGCGCAGATTTTTGGCGCATCAAGAGATGTCCGCCTGGTCCGACGCTACGGCACTGCGGGCACTGCCTGCCATGCTGGACGACAACGCGCTCGCGGCCTTCACGTCCGCACGCAGGTCGGACCGCTCCACGCTCAAGGATGCGCTGGCTCTCATGGCCAAAGTCTACGGTCCTCCCTCGGCGTGCCGCATCATTTCTACGCAAGACGGAAGGCGGACACGGAGACCGTGCTCGCCTACCGCACGGCGTTGCTCGCTCTCGCTGACGCCGCGTTCCCTCGTATGGACGAGGAGGGCCAAGATGCGATGGTTTTGGAGCAGCTGCTCAAGTTGGCGCAGGACCTGGGGGTCCCCATCAACACGGCCGACGAGACCGATATTTCTTCATTACGGGTCGCCACGAGCATGCAAGCGCACGAGGTCCTTCAACGAAAGCAGGGGGTCGTCTGCAACGCTGCCGTGGCCTCAACTCCGGGTCCGGTTGACACCGTGCCCCAAGTCGTCAGCCCACGAGAGGACGCGTTCATCGCGGGACGAGCGGGGGACTGGAGGTCGGGGGGTCGTTCGCCTCTGCGAGCGGCCCGCAAGCTGGAGCAACCGAGATCTCCGACTACTGTCATCACCTGCTATAACTGCGGCCTTCTGGCCACGTGGCCTCCGGTTGCCGGCCCCACGTCAGCGCGCCATGGGACCTCGGCTGGACGACGACCAAGGCCCCAAGTCATCACTGCAAACCCCGGCAAGTCGCGGCACCTCACATGCTTGGCCCGCATACTCGACACGTATGGGTCGTCGCGTTGCGACGAGGGAGAGCCGAGTAGAGTTCGGAGATTCGGTTCGGAGAGGGGGGTTCGGCCGGGACCGGGGAGACATTAAATGGTCGGAATTGGGGCACAGAATAGTGGCTGCCTCAGCGGGTTCATCCGTCGTTACCGGATCGATTGATGGGGTCGAGGTCAGGGTGTTAGTGGACACGGGGGCATCGGCGACTATTATTTCGGATCTCATTTATAATATTCTCCCGGTACAATGTCGTCCGCTTCTTCCGGTGGATGTGCCATTTTACGCCGCTAACGGGGGATCGTTGGGCATTATCGGTCAGATTAGGGCGTCCATTTGCATTGGTGATATCAAATTGTCGGGACCCGTTTTCGTTTCATCTTCCCTGGCGGTTCCTTGCCTATTGGGCACTGATTTTTTGGCGAAAATGCCCATCAAAATTCTCATTGATCAGCGTTGCATTGAACTACCATCGGGTCGCCGTATTTCATTTTTGACGAGCCCTAATGTAATTCGGACGGCGTGCGCTACCATTCAGGCGTTGCAACACAGACCGTGCACGTGCCCCGGGTTCACAAATGTTGATTCCCCTCCGGTTACGGAAGCCATGGGGGAAGGAGGCCTCGGAACAGGCCATGCTTTTGGGTCCTTCTAATAGGGCTGTTGGAGGTCTCGATTTATCGGTGGCTCACACTTTGGTTGGGGCAGACAGGGATCCGTTTGTCATGGTTTTAAATGCTGGGGCGCGGCCGGCCGTCATTCAGCAGGGCACCGTGCTGGCTCACGCGGCACGGGTCCCTGCGGAGGAGAGGCTGGTTGCGCAGGTTGATCCGAGCCCCACGAATAGCGTACCATCAAAGGAGGACCTAGATTGGATTGATATGCTGTGCGCGGACTCTGACGATTTGTCAGCGGTACAGTTGGGTGCGTTGCGCGGGTTGCTGATTGAATTTTCGGATGTCTTCAGTAAACATAAGTATGATATCGGATGCACGGACCTGCTACGCCACCACATTGAAACGGGCGATGCGGCACCGGTCAGGCAAAATCCCTTCCGACTGAGTCCTGCTGAGAAGGAACATGTTCAGTCGGCAGTTAACGATATGCTGGAAGCCGACATTATTTCGCCTTCTTCCAGTCCTTGGGGAGCACCTATTGTGCTCGTTAAAAAGCAGGACGGGTCCCTGCGATTTTGCGTCGATTTCCGCCGCCTGAATAAGATCTCGGTGGCCGACGCGTATCCGCTCCCCAGGATGGACGAGTCTCTCGACGCATTGTCCGGTGCGCGATACTTTTCGACTCTTGATTTATTGTCCGGATTTTGGCAGTTGCCACTCGACGAGGAGTCTAAGCCTAAGACTGCATTCCGGACTCCAGGGGGCCTGTTTCAGTTTAACCGGTTACCCATGGGACTTCACTCCTCTCCTGCGACGTTTCAGCGTCTTATGGAATTGGTTTTGTCGGGCTTGCAGTGGGAAACGTGCCTCATTTACCTTGACGATGTCATTGTTTTCGGTAAAACGTTCGAAGAACACCTCCAGCGATTGAGAGGGGTGTTCTTGCGAATGCGATCGGCTAAATTAAAGTTTAAACCGGCCAAATGCCATCTTTTTCGTAAATCCGTGAGGTACTTGGGTCACATTGTCGACTCTTCGGGGATTTCTACCGATCCTGCGAAGACGGACTGTGTCAGTTCGTGGCCGACGCCCACGTCAGTGTCAGACGTGCGCAGTTTCATCGGTTTTGCTTCGTATTATCGCCGATTCGTTGAGCACTTCGCCACCATTGCAAAGCCCTTGCACGCTTTAACGGCAAAAGGAGTGAAGTTCCGGTGGGGACCGGAGGAGGAGGCTGCATTCTGCTCCCTCCGGGACGCCTTGGTAAGGGCCCCACCCTTGCGCTATCCGGACTTTGAGAGTCCCTTCTTGCTAGACACGGATGCTAGCAACACGGGCATTGGGGGAGTGCTGTCCCAAGTCATTGGAGGGGTCGAACGGGTGGTCGCCTATGGTAGCAGGGTGTTGTCGCCGGCAGAGCAGCGCTACTGCGTCACCCGTCGTGAACTACTTGCCATTGTTTTTTTGTACAACAATTCAGGCCATATCTCTATGGTCGTCATTTCACGGTCCGGACGGACCACGCGGCGCTACAGTATTCATTACGGGTTGCCCAGCCCTCGGCCAATTGTCGCGGTGGTTGGAAGTCCTCCAGGACTATCAGTTCACGACTACGTACCGTAAAGGGTTGCGACACACGAATGCCGATGCCCCTGTCGCGGTTGTTGCCTTGTCACAAATGTGCGTGCTTATCGGGATCGGCGCGCTGTAAACCTCCGGTTACGGAAGGTAGGGAGGCGTTGGTTGCGACCGCGAGCACACCAATTGGGGATGGTCCCGCTACCCCAGGGGGTCAGGACTCGCTGCTCTCACTGTCGTTGATTGAGTGGGGCCGTCTCCAAATGGCGGACAGCTCCCTGCTGGCATTGCGCCGAAAGACGGAGGGTTCCGAAGGTAGCCACGACCGAACTGGCTCCTACGAGCTTAAGCAAGGCCTGTTGATGAGATGGGACAGTTTGTCCCGGCGGCATGCGATTGTGGTGCCTTCTGCTGTGAGGGGAAGGTTGTCTTGGCCGCACACGAACGCCTCTTGCATTTGGGAGTTAACAAAACGCTTGCCCTGCTTCAGCGTGACTATTATTGGCCGGGAATGGGGGGTGACGTGGTGAATATTCTGAAGGGTTGTGTTGAGTGCGCCAGACGGAAACCACCGCCCGTGGCAGCTAATCCACCGCTGCAATCTATTCAGGTCTCGCGCATTAACGAGCTCGTTGCACTCGATATTCTGGGGCCCTTTCCGGTCACGCCTAGGGGTAATAAGTACCTGTTGGTGGGGGTCGAATATTTTACCCGGTGGCCTATGGCGTGGCCACTCGCCAACCAGTCGGCGGCGGCTGTGACGGACGCCTTTGTCCAGGGCTACGTCCTGGACAAGGGGGCTCCCGAACGCTTGCTGACTGACCAAGGGAAAAATTTTTCGAGTAAATTACTGCAGGAGGTGTGCGACCTGTTGGGTACCAAAAAGGTGCGTACCTCCCCGTACCACCCGCAGACGGACGGGATGGTGGAGAGGCTTAACAGGACATTGACCTCTATGCTGTGCCAGCAGGTGTGTGAGTCGCATGTTGATTGGGACCTGCAGGTCCCTGGGGTCCTTGCCGCGTATAGAATGGCCCCCCATGCAGCTACGGGTTTTCCCCGTTTTTCTAATGTACGGTCGGGAAGCCGACCCGCCCATGGAAACGCAGCTGGGTCTGCCCGCACCACGAACTAATTCTAAATTGGCAGAGCATATTAAATTTAATATTCATAAACTGACAGAGGCAAGGGAGCCGCACGGCTTAATTCGCGGGCTCGCCAAATTGCGAACGAGCGGTTGCGGGCACGGAAGGTGTCCGTGCACAATTGGGAACCAGGTGACAAGGCCTGGCTGCATTGCCCTCAGGCACCTTTGGCCACGTCGCCTAAATTGTTGAAGCCGTGGCGGGGACCCGTGGAGGTCGTGCGGGTTGCGCGCCCCCAGTGCGTTCAGATAAAATGGGGAAAACGCCGTTGGTACGTCCACCCCTCCCGACTGAAACCGTTCTCGCCTCCGTATGGCCTCCCCTTGTGTCGTGAGGGCCGAGCATGTGACGTGACCGACGACCCTGAGGGGGAATTGTCCTTGCCTGCTCCTCACATGTCTCCGCCTGACCGCTCCCAGGTGTCTCGGAACTGACTGCTGCCGACCACCGGCGGCCGGATCTCCACGGCGGGGCCGGTCCTTCCAGGCCCGATCCGTGCCGTCTAGAGCTGCCGGAGACACCGGACGGTCGCCAACGTCCCGTTCCATACGACGGACCGGCCAGACGGACTCGCGCTAGGTCGCGCTACTTTGTGTAACCTACCACGTGCGGAGTCGAGGCAGCCGGAGCGCCTCGGCACTGCGTGGGTCACAGTGACACTTGGCGCGTTCGTTTTACGGTGTTCGCTTTTATTGTGTTGTTCGTCGGGCTGTATATTGCTTCGTATTTAAGGTTGTGTTATGTTGTTGTTGTTGTGTTACGGGGCACACTGGGATGTGGAGTTCTTTATTACTGCGTTGCGTTATGTTGTGTTGTAGGTTAACAGCCGGGCCGGCTGCAAGCTATGTGGGAGGGGGTGATGTAGAGGTGATACGCGCTGGGATTAAGGATCGTATCACAGTGGTGATGATTGGCTGTGTAGGTGGTGACGCGCGCTGACGGTGGAGGATCAGGGGTCAGCGCGGGGTCGTGGGTTACGGGGTACTGATTGGCTGTGGCCGGTGACATGCTGAGAGGGAGTGACCGGGTGGCAGCGCGGTGGATTGGTGAGGAGTGTTAACACGCGCTGGGGAAACCGGATCGTAGAGAGAGTGCGTCGTGATTGGTCATTAAGGAGCGATGCTCAGCTGAAGTACGCATCAGCTCCGCTCTCGTGAGCAGGGGCTATAAAAGGGGATGCACACAGGCGTAAGGGCAGTGTGTAACCAGCGAAGAATGAAGACGGGGATGAAGACCTAGAGCCCTGCGGTACCTAGCCCCGCTGTCCTAAGGGGACCGGGACTCTGTGTAACCCAGAGGCGAGTGTAGTGTGTGTAGCCATAGGTCTACACGAGCCGAATGCATTGTGTAGCCAGGGCATAGGGCTACACGAGTCGAGTGTATGTGTAGCCAGAGGCATAGGGTTACACGAGTCGAGTGTATTGTGTAGCCAGAGGCATAGGGCTTACACGAGTCGAGTATATTGTGTAGCCAGAGGCATAGGGTCTACACGAGTCAGTGTATGGGTGTAGCCAGAGGCCTAGAGCTTACACGAGATTAGTGGAGTGTGTCGGAGGAAGAAGAAAGACCACACGTTGTATTGTGATACCTGAAGATTTAATAAAAGTGTGTTACCGTCAAGAAGTTCCTGCCGTCAATTCCCATACTTCACAGGTATCACAATTATGCCGTGGATCAGGTTATTCTTTGCATCTCATCACATAAAGGATTAGATTATCTTCAGTGGCATCGCTTAAACTTGACGAAGTCAATCGCTCAATGCAAACGTCGGCTATTGTCAATCTATAGCTGGATGAAAGTATCTACACCTTGTAAGCCATGGAGGTTGTCTGACCATACTTCACCATCCTGGTCAGTGTTGCAAGGTAGGAGGACCGAGGACCAAATTTTGGTATCACATAACGATGTTAGCCATGTCTCTTCTTGGTTCTTTCGGTAAAGTCACGTAGAAGGGAAATAATAAAATAATAAAAATAAAACATAATTAAATAATTCTCACGACGTTTCGGCCACAACGCAAGCAGCCGTCCTCAGGCGAAGAACAGGTCTGTCGAGAAGACAGAGTCTGAATGACAACCCAGGCTTGGAGCGTCTTTTTAAGCTGGGTTGGAGGGGGGGGAAGAGCCATGGTCTGGGGAACTTAGGTCAATGTGTTCATAGCACAGTCCCACCAATGCACCATTTTTGCCCCCCACCCTTTTTGAAATGAAGCTGAAAATGTACATGATTAATGTTCTACAGTTGTGAATCATAAAGACAGGTGATATTTTGTATATAATGAAGAACCAATTAAGAAAATAACCGGCAAATGCCTATTTAATGAGGTGCAATCTCTTGTTGCTGTATAAGCTAGTCCTCTCCTACGCAGCTCTATAGTTGACCCAGAATTGTTTTCAATGTGCCGTGTATACATGAGCTGTGGTGCGTGATCTCACTGGGAGTCGTGGTAGCTGTTCCGTATGATGGCGATTGCATGTAGAGACAAAAACAGATTAATATGGAGTGATTATTCATTTCTAAATTATACAGCTCTTCAGGATTCATGCTGAATACATACCCTAGAATATTTCACTTCCGTGTCATATGCAACTATTTCTTGAAACGAATAAAGTTTATGACCATGAAACTTTCAGCTGAACCATCATTACTTTCAAAATATCTGCTTCACGAGTGGTGTAAAAATTCTCACCAACAGTGGTCATGGGAGCTGTTGCAGATAATTATATGTACAATAATAAGAATAAATTCATAACCACAAGGTCATGCATTTTCTTTTCAATAATTGCCAAATACGAACCTCCAGATCACTATCGTAATAAATATAAATGTTAATATCCTGTAGAATGACACGTTAAAACATGCCATATGATGCACATTTAACTGGCTGCCATGTCTTGTTTATCATACATGAGAGTGCCGTTCAATGGTTCTGCTCAGCTGAGTCAGAATAACTTAAAATGTGCCGCGTATACACGAGTTGTGGTGCGTGGTCTCACGTGAAGTTGTGGTACCTGCTCCGTATGATGGTGATTGCATGTAGAAAGACAGAAACAGATGAAATCATTAATTATTTAATTATACTGCTCTACATTATTCATCCTGAATGCACGTCCGAAAATATTTCACTTTAGTGTTATGTTATCCTCGTGCCTCTACAAAACGATCATAAAAAATATATTTTTCAATTTTCTGATTTACGGATCGTATGCAAATTATATTAATAGCAGTGGCAATCGTGTCTATTGTAGATCATGCAATGTGCGAGTTAGTGATCAAGCTCCTGCCTCTACACAACCACCTTTTTGACAAACACTGGGCGACCGCGTTTAATAGCAATGTATATGAATAACACCACAAATAAACCGCACAATAAGTAAAACCATTTGAACAATCAGTTTCATTTCTATAGCAAATGAAAATTTGTCAATGAGATGTCCTCGACTAATTATGATTTATTTTTATTTTATGTCTCGGTCTTGTGGCTGAAGGTTATTTTTAGTGATCAAGTTTCTTTCTTCACAAAACCTTTAAGATAAAATAATAATTTGAAATCCCTTCTCATGCACTGCTGAGGAAAGGTTTCTCCACGCCTTGTTAATCATGGCATGGTGATTGGTGAAGTGGGGCCCAGAAATGTTCAGATGTCACCACTGATGTTACCTATAGCTAGGATTCACACTCAGGGCAGCCGATTCAAAGTGTGGTGTCGCAAACCACGGCATCACTGCGCCATCTCAAAGCATCACGTTATTTTCCGGATGGGAGTAAACCCTGCAAACATTGTTTAAATATATCCTATACATTCATTTTCACACCCCACAAAGATAAGCATGGTGACTGAACTTATCTATGGTTCATATATATTTGCAACAAGATAGAAGCACATGAGTACAGTAAGAACCATACTCACCACCATATTCACAATCCGGCCCGTAAAAGACTCCGTAGCAAATGCACGAGTAGGGGTTCCGAATGCCCCACTCGACAACCAACCCCTCTATGCAGTCCCCTCCGTTTTGGCACGGGTTCGATGCACAACGAAGGACTGCAGATACAGGTATCACAATTATGCCGTGGATCAGGTTATTCTTTGCATCTCATCACATAAAGGATTATATTCTCTTCAGTGGCATCGCTTAAACTTGACAAAGTCAATCGTTCAATGCAAACGTCAGCCATTGTCAATCTATAGCTGGATGAAAGTCTCTACACATTGTAAGCCATGGAGGTTGTCTGACCATACATCACCATCCTGGTCAGTGTTGCATGGTAGAAGGACCGAGGACAAAATTTCGGTATCACATCAACGATGTTAGCCATGGTCTGGGGTACTTAGGTCAATGTGTTCATAGCACAGTCCCACCAATGCACCATTTTTACCCCCCCCCCCACCCTTTTTGAAATGAAGCTGAAAAATGTACATGATTAAAATAGGACACGTGTTCTACAGTTGTCAATCATAAGCCAGGTGATTTTTTTGTATATAATGAAGAACCAATTAAGAAAAATAACCGGCAAGTGCCTACAGTGAGGGGAAAAAGTATTTGATCCCCTGCTGATTTTGTACGTTTGCCCACTGACAAAGAAATGATCAGCCTTATAATTTTAATGGTAGGTTTATTTGAACAGTGAGAGACAGAATAACAACAACAAAATCCAGATAAACGCTTGTCAAAAGTTATAAATCGATTTACATTTTAATTAGGGAAATAAGTATTTGACCCCTCTGCAAAACATGACTTAGTACTTGGTAGCAAAACCCTTGTTGGCAATCAGAGGTCAGACGTTTCTTGTAGTTGGCCACCAGGTTTGCACACATCTCAGGAGGTATTTTGTCCCACTCCTCTTGCAGATCTTCTCCAAGTCATTAAGGTTTCGAGGCTGACGTTTGGCAACTCGAACATTCAGCTCCCTCCACAGATTTTCTATGGGATTAAGGTCTGTAGACTGGCTATTCCACTCCAGAACCTTAATGTGCTTCTTCTTGAGCCACTCCTTTGTTGCCTTGGCCGTGTGATTTGGGTCATTGTCATGCTGGAATACCCATCCACGACCCATTTTCAATGCCCTGGTTGAGGGAAGGAGGTTCTCACCCAAGATTTGACGGTACATGGCCCCGTCCATCGTCCCTTTGATGTGGTGAAGTTGTCCTGTCCCCTTAGCAGAAAAACACCCCAAAGCATAATGTTTCCACCTCCATGTTTGACTGTGGGGATGGTGTTCTTGGGGTCATAGGCAGCATTCCTCCTCCAAACACGGCGAGTTGAGTTGATGCCAAAGAGCTCCATTTTGGTCTCATCTGCCACAACACTTTCACCCAGTTGCCCTCTGAATCATTCAGATGTTTCGATTTAAAGCTTTCGTGACTGCAGGGATTCATCTTCTTGGTTCTTTCGGTAAAGTCACGTAGAAGACGTGACTTTACGTCACGTCTTCTACGACTTTACGTCACGTCTTCTACGTGACTTTACCGAAAGAACCAAGAAGAAGAACATTCAGATGTTCATTGGAAAACTTCAGAAGGGCATGTATATGTGCTTTCTTGAGCAGGGGACTTTGCGGGCGCTGCAGGATTTCAGTCCTTCACGGCATAGTGTGTTACCAACTGTTTCCTGGTGACTATGGTCCCAGCTGCCTTGAGATCATTGACAAGATCTTCCCGTGTATTCTGGGCTGATTCCTCACCGTTCTCATGATCATTGCAACTCCACGAGGTGAGATCTTGCATGGAGCCCCAGGCCGAGGGAGATTGACAGTTCTTTTGTGTTTCTTCCATTTGCGAATAATCGCACCAACTGTTGTCACCTTCTCACCAAGCTGCTTGGTGATGGTCTTGTAGCCATTACAGCCTTGTGTAGGTCTACAATCTTGTCCCTGACATCCTTGGAGAGCTCTTTGGTCTTGGCCATGGTGGAGAGTTTGGAATCTGATTGATTGATTGCTTCTGTGAACATGTGTCTTTTATACAGGTAACAAGCTGAGATTAGGAGCACTCCCTTTAAGAGTGTGCTCCTAATCTCAGCTCGTTACCTGTATAAAAGACACCTGGGAGCCAAAAATCTTTCTAATTGAGAGGGGGTCAAATGCTTATTTCCCTCATTAAAATGCAAATCAATTTATAACATTTTTGACATGCGTTTTTCTGGATTTGTTGTTGTTATTCTGCCTCTCACTGTTCAAATAAACATACCATTAAAACTATAGACTGATAATTTCTTTGTCAGTGGGCAAACGTACAAAATCAGCAGGGGATCAAATACTTTTTTCCCTCACTGTATTTAACGAGGTGCTACCTCTTGTTGCTGTATAAGGTAGTCCTCTCCTACGCAGCTCTATAGTTGACCCAGAATTGCTTTCAATGTGCCGTGTATACATGAGCTGTGGTGCGTGGTCTCACTGGGAGTCGAGGTAGCTGTTCCGTATGATGGCGATTGCATGTAGAGAGACAAAAACAGATTAATATGGAGTGATTATTCATTCCTAAATTATACAGCTCTTCATGATTCATGCTGAATACATACCTTAGAAAATTTCACTTTCGTGTCATGTGCAATTATTTCTTGAAACGAATAAAGTTCATGACTCTACAAAACTTTCAGCTGAACTATCATTACTTTCAAAATGTTTGCTTCACGAGTGGTGTAAAAATTCTCACCAACAGTGATAATGGGAGCTGTTGCAGATAATTAAATGTACAATAATAATACATTCATAACCACAAGGTCATGCATTTTCTTTTCAATAATTGCCAAATACGAACCTCCAGATCACCATCGTAATAAATATAAATGTTAATATCCTGTAGAATGACACGTTAAAGCATGCCATATGATGCACATTTAACTGGCTGCCATGTCCTGTTTATCATTAATGAGAGTGCCGTTCGATGGTTCTGCTCAGCTGAGTCAGAATAACTTAAAATGTGCCGCGTATACACGAGTTGTGGTGCGTGGTCTCACGTGTAGTTGTGGTTCCTGCTCCGTATGATGGTGATTGCAAGTAGAAAGACAGAAACAGATTAAAATTTTAATTCTTGAATTATACTGCTCTACATTATTCATCCTCATGCATGTCCGAAAATATTTCACTTTAGTGTTATGTTTTAACTATTTTTTAAAGGATAATCCTCGTGCCTCTACAAAACGATCAGAAAAAAATCTATTTTCCAATTTTTTTTTTACGGATAGTATGCAAATTATATTAATAGCAGTGGCAATCGTGGCTATTGTAGATCATGAAATGTGCGAGTTAGTGATCAAGTTGCTGCCTCAACACAACCACCTTTTTGACAAACACTGGGCGACCGCGTTTCATAGCAATGTATATGAATAATACCACAAATAAACCGCACAATAAGTAAAACAATTTGAACAATCAGTTTGATTTCTATAGCAAATGAAAATTTGTCAATATGAGATGTCTCGACTAATGATTTTTTATTTATTTTAGGTCTCGGTGTTGTGGCTGAAGGTTATTTTTAGTGATCAAGTTTCTTTCTTCACAAAACCTTTATAAGATAAAATAATAAATTGAAATCCCTTATCATGCACTGCTGAGGAAGGGGTTCTCCACGCCGTGTTAATCATGGAATGGTGATTGGTGAAGTGGAGCCCAGAAATGGTTCAGATGTCGCCACTGATGTTACCCTTGGCTATGAATCAAACTCGGGGTGGCTGATTCATATTTTCAGGATAAGAGTAATCCTGCAAATATTGCTTAAACTTTTCCTATTAAATACATTTTACATCCCACAAAGATACGCATTTTGACTTGTCGATGGTTCATACATATTTGCAACATAATAGAAACACGTGCATAAATAAGTACAGTAAGCACCATACTCACCAAAATCGTCACCAACATATTCACAAAGTAGGCCAAAAAAGACTCCGTGGCAATTGCAATAGTAGGGGAGCAGAGTTCCCCACCAGTTATTCCACTGCTCTATGCAGTCCCCTCCGTTTTGGCACGGGTTCGATGCACACGGAGAGACTGCAAATACAGGTATCACAATTATGCGTGGATACCGTTATTCTTTGCATCTCATCACGTCGTTGATTAGATTATCTGTAGCGGCATCGATTAAACTAGACAATGTCAATTGCTCACTCATTTCGGCCATTGTCAATCCAAAGCTGGATGAAAGTCTGACTGTACTCCACCATGCTGGTCAGTGTTGCGTGGTGAAAGGTGGTCCAAAGACCAAATTTCAGTATTACAGCGATGTTAGCTGTGGTCTGGGAATCGAACTTAAGTCAATGAGTTCATAGCAGTCCCACCACTGCACCGTTTTCGCCCGCCCACCGCCCACACTCAACGTTTTATTCATGAAATTAACATCACAAATGTACACGATTACAAATAAGTGAACTTTTACATCTAATGAAGAGCTAAATAAGAAAGTTAACCAGCAAGCACCTGCTAAACGAGTTGCTATCTCTTGTTGGTGTGGAATCAAGCCCTGTTCTACACAAAGCATCACTTTCAATATTCTGTCTGTACACATGTTGCATGAACTCAACACGTGTATCGAGACCTGCACCATATGAGGGTGAAGGCGTGAAAAGATAAACTTATCCGTAAATATGATAGTGAATATCAATGTCTGAAAGCTATAACTACTGATGATTTATGCAGAATATTTGTCCTAAAATATTAAACGTCAGTGTAAATGTGTTAATATTCTCTTGTTAGTGACTAAAGTCCCACAGTTGCAAAATACTTAATACTTTTAAAATGCTCAATTAATAGGGGTCCACATCTTTTTTTGACATAGAAGTTAGTCCTGTCCTATACAGCTCCTCAGCTGAACCAGCAACATTTTCAATATTCTGTGTTTACACAAGTGTCATTGAATTATCTCACCGGGAGTTGAAGAAGCTGCTCCGTATGATGGCGCAATAGAGAGACACAAACAGGTTAATGTGGTGTGATTATTGATGGATGCCACTGCTCCGAATGATATATGCAGAAAACATGTCCTGGAATATATATCTGCAGTATGATTCACATTCTATTGTTAGGGATCGAGGTCCCGCATTTGGCAACCTTTCAGCTCAAATTTCATCACTAGATGAACGTCGGATTTCTTGAATGGCGTTAAAATTCTCACCTCCCGAGAAACTGGTGGCTGTTGTAGGTAAAGAAGATACGTGAAATAAACTAAACCACAAGGTGATCCGTTTAACTTTTCATGAATAGTCAATCACTAGCCTCCAGTTCTCACTTTTAATAGACATGACTGCAAAGGTATCATAGAGTAACCTAGGAATTTATTATCTTGGTTCCACGTCTTGTTTTGTGTACAAGTCAGTAGTGTCCTACACAGCTCTTCAGCTTAGCGAGTACCACTTTCAGCTTGATGCATAAACATGAGTCACCTTGCAAAATCTCATCTGGAGTTGTCATAACAACTGCTCTGTATGACATTCAGGACATGTAGAGAGACAAACAGGCATTCTAATAGGTGTTGGATGGTAAAATGGGGCCCTAAGAAAATTGAAATATCACTTCTCAGTGATATCCACAAGTGGGAATCTAATCAGTTCTCTGGGTTCATAACAGAGTCCTTAAGGCCACTGCACCAAGGCCTCACACCATATTTGATTATTACCTTAATATTTTTAATACAGTTGTCTACAACTATAATTGTGATTGGAAGATACAATGGAAAGCTAAGCAAGAGAATACACACAGCAAGTGCCTGCTAAACTAGGTGCTATCTCGTGTTGGTGTAGAAGCTGGTCCGGTCCTATGCAGCTCCGCAGCTGAGTCAGCGTCACTTTCAATGTGTTTTATCTGCGCAAGATGCGTTGCATGATCTCACCGGGAGTTGTTGTAGTTGCTGCTCCGTACGACAATGAAGACATGTCAGGAGACAAGTAGGAATTTCATGGTGAAATGGGAACACAGGTCCAATTCAGATATCACTCCTTGACAATGTTAACCATGTACATGGATCTAACTCACTTTGCTGGGTACATTACACCAAAACCTAACACCATGAAGTCTATGAAGTCTTGTTTTCTAGAGTTGCCGATAGTAATAGATGTGCTGTGAAGATGCAACAAGAAGCTTTATAAGAAAAAGAACCAGCAAGTGCCTTCTTAACTCAGCGCTATCTCTTGTTGGTGTAGAAGCTAGTCCTGTCCTATATAGCTCCATAGCCGAGTCAGCATCACTTTCAATATTCTGCATCTACACGAGATGTGTTGCAAGATCTCACCAAGAGTTGTCGTAGGAGCTGCTCCATATGATGGTGAATATATGTAATAAGACACAAACACGTTCATGTGGTGTGATTATAAAATTGATTAACTCTGTTTCTCTTAATGATTAATGAAGACCACGTCCTGGAATATTTCACTTCAGTATGATGGACATATGTTTGATTGTTAGGGATCTAGCTCCTGCCTTTAAACCTTTAAACTCATATACCATCAGTCTATAAACGTCTGTATTCTTAAATGGTGCACAATTTATCTCACTTCCAGAGAAACTGGTGGCTATAGGTCAAGTAGATGCGTGAAATAAACTAAACCACAAGGGGGTCCATTTTATTTGTATGCATAGCCAATCACTAGCCTCCAGTTCTCACTTTTAATTGACATGTCTGGAAAGGTCTCACAGAGTAACCTGTCAATTGATTATCTTGGTTCCACGTCTTGGCGGTGTACAAGTTAGTACTGTCCTACACAGCTCTTCAACTTAGCCAGCATAACTTTCAATTTGCTGCATCTACATGAGTTGCATCGCAGGATCTCACCTGGAGTTGTCGTAGGAGCTGCCCAATATGACAAAGAGGACGTAAATAGACAAACAAACATTTTACATGGTCAGTTTAACACGTAGGCTTTCGCGGCCATCACACCGCACAGAATTCTACTCTAATCAAGACGCTCATTCATTGATCTAAGAAAGTGTCAGATGGTGACAGTCTGAGAAGTGAAATTCAACATGTTAAAGAAGCACTGCAAATGAACGGTTACAATGATGCACAAAACAACAGGCCATTGAATACCAAAACCAAATAAAATAACAAGATCATAGAAACTGCCCAATTAATGAAAACGATCAAAATACCGTACATTGCGGGAGTAACTGATAAACTAGCCAGATGTTGGGAAAAACAAAACATCCGAGTAAGATTTGGCACGGTTCATAAAATACAGAAATTAACATCGGGTACAAAAGATGTATTACCGAAGCTATCAGAAGGTGTGTACAGGATTAACTGCACGTGTGGTAAATGTTATTATGTTGGGCAAACAGGACGAATGATCAGCACGAGACTAAAAGAACATCAGAGAAATATTAAATTCTCCAAAATACAACTGACAGCAGTAGCAGAACACGCGCGCCAACAAGGACACTTAATTTAATTTGATAATGTTGAAGTTTTGTGAAAAACTAGCTACTACTGGCCAAGAGTGAATAGATAATCTATCGAAATTGAAAGAAATCAAAATAACTGAAACCGTTGAGATAGCTACCGCCTTAGTTCTGCGTGGAAGCGAATCATCAAATATTACATTATTTAAATACAAAGGGCAACGAACTTCAATAGCGATTACCGTTGGTAGGGCTAGAGCGCAAAAGGGAGGTCAAAACGTCTACGCCTCTATATAAGGAACGAAACAGGTGAACTTCTCCACAAATCTGACTGTCGCCTGATGAAGCTAGTTGTAATTACTGGTGAAACGTTGTACTCAGATTGTAAATGTCGTGGCTTGGCTCTTCCACACACCGGTGTGCTGTACTAGTGACGAATTGGCCACGTTCTATTTACGTGACAACCCTTACTCGTTGGCTGTGTCAGGTGGTGGCGGGTTTTAATGACACATTTATAAATTTACGCGATCTAACCTAAAAACCTTTATTAGGCATTTTAATTGGTGTTGGATGGTAAAATTGGGTCCTAGAAACTATTGAGATATCACTCAGTGATGTTGGCTCCAGATAGAAATCTAACTCAGTTCTCTGGGTGCATAGCATAGCCCTTCAACCCACCAAGGCCTCACACCATATTTGATGTATGAACTTAATATTACGAATGTATATATCCTTTAAAAATGCTTTAATACAGTTGTCTGCAGCTATCATTTGGATTTCAAGATACAATGTAAAGATATGTAGGATAGAGTGTATGCTTAACTAAGTGCGATCTCTTGTTGGTGTAGAAGCTATCCCTGTCCTGCACAGCTCTTTAGCCGAGTCGGAATCACTTTCAAAAATCTGTTTGTACACATCGTGTTGCATGATCTCAGCGGAAGTTGTCATGGACCCTGCTCCATATGATGGTGAAGAGTATGCCACATGCTCAATTAATTGGGGTCCACATCTTGTTTGACATAGAAGTTAGTCCGGTCTTCTACAGCTCCTCAGCTTAGCCAGCACCATTTTCAATATTGTGTGTCTACACAAGTGTCAATGCATGATCTCACCCATAGTTGTTGTAGCAGCTGCTCCGTATGATAGTGAATACATGCCAATATAAACAAACACGTAAATATGGTTTTGATTAATAATGTCTGAAATCGATTTCTCTTGATAATTCATGCAAAATATGTCCTAGAATATTACACTTCAGTGTTTGTGATAAAGGTCCCACCGTTACAACACCCTCCTTTGAAATATAATTTATTTCCAAATGTCTTTGGAGTCGGAAATAAACTTTCCACGGAGGTTGCTAGCTGTTACAGCTAAGGAAGACGCGAGAAAATAGACCATAGCATATGTTGTGAAGAATGTTAATTAATGCCGTGTGACACCATTTGTGAGACCGCTCTCACTGTGCCACCCAAACATCTCCAAGCACCACATTATTTTAAGGATAACAGTAAACCCTGCAAATATTGCTTAAATATTTCCTGAGAATAGGTTTTTTCCCCTTTTTTCTGGCAACAAAACAGGCGTTAAGATGTTAAAACAAACTGCAACTTTTATAAGCAATAATGTCTGCATTAACCACAATACTTGTGGTGAGAATGCAAACTATAAACATACTCTGACCCTAACCCCAACCCTAACGTAGAAGGGAAGTACTTCCCTTCTACGTGACTTCACCGAAAGAACCAAGAAGATGAATCCCTGCAGTCACGAAAGCTTTAAATCGAAATTTATATATGCATTATCTGTTAAACTGATTGGTCCACACTAGAGACAGCTTTCTTTCGAGCCTTGTCTGAAAATGGTGCTAGACCAGAGGACGCCAAAAGGCGAAAACCCTATTCTCATATTTTGGTACTGGCAAAGGAGGTCCCATGATGTAAATATTTCTTATTGATTAATTTTGACATCCTACAAAGATAAGCAGTGTTACTTGTCTATGGTTCATATATATTTGCAAAAACTATAGAAGCACGTGCATCAATAAGTAAAGTAAGAATCATACTCACCAAAATATTCACAATTCGGACCATACATGAATCCGTAGCAATTGCAATAGTAGGGGCGCTGAATGCCCCACCAGCCATTCCACTGCTCTACGCAGTCCCCTCTGTATTGGCACGGGTTCGATGCACACGCAGCAACTGCAGATACAGGTATCACAATTATGCCGTGGATCTGGTTATTCTTTGCATCTCATCAGGTAATGGATTAGATTCTCTGTAGCAGCATCTCTTAAACTAGACAATGTCAATTGCTCAACACTAATTTCGGCCATTGTCAATCCAAAGCTGGGTGTAAGTCTGACTGTACTCCGCCATGCTGGTCAGTGTTGCGTGGTAAAGGTTGGGCCAAGGACCAAATTTCAGTCTCACATCAACGATGTTAGCCATGGTCTGGGGATCTAACTCAGGTCAGTGGGTTCATAGCAGTCCAACCAATGGACCGTTTTCGCTACCCCCCCGTCCACCACTCCACATTTTCTTCATGAAATGAACATCGCAGATGTACATGGTTAAACATAGACGAGTGTTCTCCAGTAAGAGAAGTGAACTTTTACATCTAATGAAGAGCTATATAAGAAAAGTAACTGGCAAGTGCCTGCTTAACTAAGTGCTATCTCTTGTTGGTGTAGAAGCTCGTCCTGTCCTACACAGCTCCATTAGCTAAGTCAGTATCACTTTCAATATTGTGCCTGTACACAAGTTGTTTTGCATGAACTCACCAGCAGTTGTAGTGAGAGCTGCTCCATATGGTGAATACATGCAAAGAGAGACAAACACGTACATATGTCTGAACGCTATAACTCGTCATGATTTATGCAGAAAATTTGTCCTAGAATATAAAACTTAAGTGTTATATTCTAAGGTCCCACAGTTACAAAACACTCCATTGAAACATCATTGCTTTTAATGTATTTTTGGAGTCGAGTGGAAAAATGATAAATAATGCAATATGCCTAATTAATTGGGTTCCACATCTTGTTTGGCATACAACCTAGTCCTGTCCTACGCAGCTGTTCAGCTTAACAAGCATTACTTTAAATAGTCTGCATCTGCAAGAGTTAGAGCACAAGATCTCACGGAGAGTTGTAGAAGCCGCTCCGTATAATACTGAGGACATGTAAAGAGACAGACACTCTAATTGGTGTTGGATGGTAAAACTGGGTGCTAAAAACTTGTGAGATATCACTCAGAGATGTTGGCTCCAGACGGGAATCTGACTCAGTTCTCTGGGTGCATAGCATAGCCCTTCAACCCACCAAGGCCCCATACCATGTTTGATGTATGAACTTAATATTACGAATGTATATATGTTTTTAAAATACTTTAATACAGTTGTCTGCAGCTATCATTTTGATTTCCAGATACAATGGAAAGCTATGTAAGATAGAAAAAAGAGCAAGGGCCTGCTTAACTCAGCGCTATCTCTTGTTGGTGTAGAAGCTAGTCCTGTCCTATATAGCTCCACAGCCGAGTCAGCATCACTTTCAATAATCTGCATCTACACGAGATGTGTTGCAAGATCTCACCAGGAGTTGTTGTAGGAGCTGCTCCGTATGATGGTGAATATATATAAAGAGACACAAACACGTTAATGTGGTGTGATTATTAATTGATGAACTCTGTTTCTCTTAATGATTAATGAAGAACATGTCCTGGAATATTTCACTTCAGTATGATGGAAATGTATTTTATTGTTAGGGATCGAGCTCCTGGCTTTGATCTTTTAAACTAAGATACCATCACTCTATAAACGTCTGTATTATTGAATGGTGCACAATTTATCTCACCTCCAGAGAAACTGGTGGCTCTCGGTAAAGTAGATGCG
Source organism: Callorhinchus milii (assembly GCF_018977255.1). NCBI lineage: Eukaryota > Metazoa > Chordata > Chondrichthyes > Chimaeriformes > Callorhinchidae > Callorhinchus > Callorhinchus milii. Next base: position 40,985 of record NW_024705217.1, on the reverse strand, counting down.
TGAAATAAACTAAACCACAAGGGGTCCATTTTATTTGTATGCATAGCCAATTACTGCCTCCAGTTCTCACTTTTAATAGACATGACTGGTAAGGTCTCATAGAATAACTTATCAATTGATGTATTTATATCCCCATTAATATTGGTTTCACAGCTTGATAAGTGTAGAAGTTAGTGCTGTCCTACACAGCACCTAAGCTTAGCCAGCATCACTTTCATTTTGCTGCATCGACAGGAGTTGGTTTGCAAGATCTCACTGAGATCTAACTCAGTCCTCTGGGTTCATAGCATATCCCTTCAGGCAACTAAACCGAAGCCTCACACCATATTTGACGTATGAACTTAGTATTACAAATGAATAATACAAAAATGCTTTAATACAGTTGCCTCCAGTTATAATTTTGATATGAACTTACAAAAGAAAATTTACTTAAGATACAAAACATGGCAAGTGCCTGCGTAACTCTGTGCGACCTCTTGTTGGTGTTGAAGCTAGGCCTGTCCTATACAGCTCCTGACCCCGGCGAGCGTCACATTCAATATTCGTTATCTACACGAGTTACGTTGCAAGCTCTCACCAGGAGTTGTTGTAGCAGCTGCTCTCCACGACAATGCAGACATGTAATGAGACGAATAGGCATTTCATGGTGAAATGGGAACATAGGACCAATGCAGATATCACTACTCGGTGATGTTAATCATGGAAGTTAATCTAACTCGCTTCGCTGGATACATCGCACCAAATCCCCATACCAGATTTCACAAATTATCGCACAACCCGAGGTATTCTGTCTGTTGTAGGTAAAGAAGATAAGTGAAATAAACTGAACCACAAGGTGATCCGTTTTACTTTTCATGAATAGCCAATCACTAGCCTCCAATTCTCACTTTTAATTGACATCATTGGTAATGTCTCATAGAGTAAGCTATTAATTGATTGTCTTGGTTCCACGTCTTGTTTAGTGTACAAGTTAGTACTGTCCTACACAGCTCTTCAGCTTAGCCAGCACCACTTTCAATTTGATGCATCTACACGAGTTGCATTGCAAGATGAAGTTGTCATAGCAACTGCTCCATTTAACAATCAGGACATATAGAGAGACAAACAGGCATTCTAATTGGTGTTGGATGGTAAAATGGGGCCCTAAGAATATTAAGATATCACTTCTCAGTGATATCCACAAGTGGGAATTTAATGAGTTCTCTGGGTTCATAGCAGAGCTCTTAAGGCCACTGCACCAAGGCCTCACACCATATTTGATTTATGAACTTCATATCTTCAAGAAAAATATTTAATACAGAATGTCTACAGCTATAATTGTGATTGGAAGATACAATGGAAAGCTAAGCAAGAGAAAAAACACAGCAAGTGCCTACTAAACTAGGTCGTATCCCCTGTTGGTGTAGAAGCTGGTCCTGTCCTATGCAGCTCCGCAGCCGAGTCATCGTCACTTTCAATGTGTTTTATCTGCGCGAGTTGCGTTGCAAGATCTCACCAGGAGTTGTCGTAGGAGCTGCTCCATATGATGGTGAGAATATATGTAATGAGACACAAACATGTTAATGTGGTGTGATTATTAATTGATTAACTCTGTTTCTCTTAATGAAAAATGAAGACCACGTCCTGGAATATTTCACTTCAGTATGATGGACATATGTTTGATTGTTAGGGATCGAGCTCCTGCCTTTAAACCTTTAAACTCATATACCATCAATCTAAAAACGTCTGTATTCTTGAATGGTGCACAATTTATCTTACTTCCAGAGAAACTGGTGGCTATAGGTAAAGTAGATGCGTGAAATAAACTAAACCACAAGGGGTCCATTTTATTTGTATTCATAGCCAATCACTGGCCTCCAGTTCTCACTTTTAATTGACATGACTCGAAAGGTCTCCCAGAGTAACCTGTGAATTGATTATCTTGGTTCCACGTCTTGGTGGTGTACAATTTAGTACTGTCCTACACAGCTCTTCAGCTTAGCCAGCATCACATTCAATTTGCTGCATCTACATGAGTTGCATCGCAGGATCTCACCTGGAGTTGTCGTAGGAGCTGCCCAATATGACAAAGAGGACATGTAAATAGACAAACAAACATTTTACATGGTCAGTTTAACACGTAGGCTTTCGCGGCCATCACACCGCACAGAATTCTACTCTAATCAAGACGCTCATTCATTGAGCTAAGAAAGTGTCAGATGGTGACAGTCTGAGAAGTGAAATTCAACATGTTAAAGAAGCACTGCAAATGAACGGTTACAATGATGCACAAAACAACAGGCCATTGAATACCAAAACCAAATAAAATAACAAGATCATAGAAACTGCCCAATTAATGAAAACGATCAAAATACCGTACATTGCGGGAGTAACTGATAAACTAGCCAGATGTTGGGAAAAACAAAACATCCGAGTAAGATTTGGCACGGTTCATAAAATACAGAAATTAACATCGGGTACAAAAGATGTATTACCGAAGCTATCAGAAGGTGTGTACAGGATTAACTGCACGTGTGGTAAATGTTATTATGTTGGGCAAACAGGACGAATGATCAGCACGAGACTAAAAGAACATCAGAGAAATATTAAATTCTCCAAAATACAACTGACAGCAGTAGCAGAACACGCGCGCCAACAAGGACACTTAATTTAATTTGATAATGTTGAAGTTTTGTGCAAAACTAGCTACTACTGGCCAAGAGTGAATAGATAATCTATCGAAATTGAAAGAAATCAAAATAACTGAAACCGTTGAGATAGCTACCGCCTTAGTTCTGCGTGGAAGCGAATCATCAAATATTACATTATTTAAATACAAAGGGCAACGAACTTCAATAGCGATTACCGTTGGTAGGGCTATTATAATAAACACAATAGACAGGAAGGACAAGTTCAAAGGGCTCGCATAATGCACATGCATAATGTACGTTGCCTCAGTAATCCGCCCCCCCCCCCCCAACATTGTGCTAGAGCGCAAAAGGGAGGTCAAAACGTCTACGCCTCTATATAAGTGTAATGCGGGTGTAAACGGCCCTCCGGAGGTGCCGTCATGAGGGGAGGAGTTAGGTCACGTGGGGGGAGAGGGGTTGAGTATAGAAGGAGGGGAACCGGAAGAGGATGGGGAGTGACGGGGAACCAGGAACAGAGGAGGCCACGAAGGGCGAAGGGGAGTGTGGCGAGATCGCCACGAACACGGGGGAGCGAGGATCGGCACCGTTGGCCAGCGGTGACCGACCCGAGGCAGCAGGAAGGCTGCAGTCAGCAGCGGGGCTGCAGAGAGAGAGTGGGCAGCGGGTCTGCATACAGTGGCAGCCAGGGGGTCTGCACATAGGGGTAGCAGCGGGAGTCTGCATAGGGGTAGCAGCGAGTCTGCAGGAAGGAGGAGAGTAGATGAAGCAGAGAGTCGGAGGAAAGAAGAAGCTATAATAGCAGTGAATAGCCGGGGGCTACAAATACAGAGTTATAACAGAGTGCCGTGTGGGTGAAGACGAGAACCCAAATAAAGACACGAAGACAGAAAGAAGTGTCCGAGTCCTTTTATTACACTGGAGTCAGAAGTGAAACGGCATGGCGAAACAACTGAGGAAAAAGAATATCCCATCTCCGGCGTCGGCTTCATCATCGGACGACGACGATCTTCCTCCTGAGGTCGGCTTCACTTCGGCGGAGGGAGAGATCCGTGAGGGCCCGGGTGTCGAGGAGGTTGCCGCTGCGTCCGCCCCGTCTGCGTTGAAGGACGAAGATTTAAGATGGACCCGAATGGCGGAGCAACTGGCGACTCTTAAAACCGTCATCACTGACTTGTGTGACCTTGTCACGCCAAGGGCGGCGTTGGAGGGATGGTGGTGATCGGCAGGAGCCCGGATTGTCTTCGATGGCGCCGCCATCGGCCACGCGGCGTGAAGACGCCATCTTGGGCGTGGCGCACCACGGAAGGCGGGAAGCCGCCATTTTGGGGCCGCCGCGAGGATCGTCCGCCATCTTGGCGACACCGCGTTGCGACGCCTTGCTGAACTTACCGCCGGAAGAGTCAGCGACGGACGGAAGCAGGCCAAGGAGCCGCAGTCGTCACCTTACAACCGTCAAAGAGTTCTCCATCGGGGGCGATTGGAGTGCGTTCGCCTGTAGATTTTTGGCGGCGGTACGAACGGCAAGGTGGACGGACGCTGAGGCACTGGAGGTGCTTCCGACTCTCCTTGATGATGAGTCTGTTCGTTTTTTTCGCTCTATAAAAGCTGCGAAGAAGAAAACACTGCGTGGGGTGTTCGATGAAATGGCGGACGCGTACGAGCCACCGGATGACGCCCATCGCCGCTTCGTGCAGCGGCAACGCGCACCGGAGGAGTCGCCTGTAGCGTACAGGGGCGCCGTGTTGGAACTCGCTATGGCCGTTTACCCGGAGACGGAGCCTGACCTGCTGGAACCTCTCATCTTGGGGAAGATGTTGGAGTTATCCCGGGATCTGGGCATTCCTATGCCGGCGTGCGGTCACGAAAAACTCACGTCCCGGGCCGCGGCCAAGTGTTTGGACGCCCAGTTCAATCTCCGCCGCTGGAAACAAGTCACGGCGTGGACGGGCGGTCCTGTCGTCGATGGGGGGGCCGTAGGGTGGGACCCTACAAAGGCCGTGTACGTGCCGGATGCGACCGGCCCAAAGGAGTTGTCGGCCGCCTCCACTCCGTGGCCGGCTCGAAGCGGGCCAGGGCCGCGGGCTCCGCCGCCGGCGCGGCCGCGTCGGGACGGGGTGCCCGCTGCGCGCCGACCCGACGTCGACTGCTTCCGCTGCGGCCGTCGGGGCCACTATGCCAGGGACTGCTGGGCCCGGGTTCCGGGGCCGCCCCAGCAGGAGGCCTCGACAGCGGACGCCCCAAAGAAAGACCCTCCGGCACAGGCAAGTCGGTGCGCACCAGACACCCGGCAAGGCCTGACACCTCACTCATCGCCGTTGTTATGCGACGCGGATGTTGTAAAATATGGGAGGCCAGTATCTGCGCCTTGTCGCTCGATAACGCAGTGGCGTAAGCTGGCTCGGCGGGTTGTCGCGGCCGCTACCGGTTCGTCCACTGTACCGGGGTCGATCCAAGGGGTGGACGTACGTATTTTGGTGGATTCCGGGGCGTCCGCGACCATTATTTCGGATGTGATATTCCATCTTTTGAACATCCCACCGGGGGCCGTGAGGCCGGCTTACGCTTCCTGCATCGCTGCGAACGGGGGTAGTATGGGCATCGTGGGACAGGTGGACGCTAACATTTCTATCGGGGGTGTCTCGGCCTCGGGCGTTGTGTTAATTTCGAGGTCCCTGGCGGTTCCTTGCTTGTTGGGTACGGATTTTTTGGCTAAGATGCCCATTCTAATTAGAATCAATGAAAATTGCATTGAACTACCAGGGGGCCGCAAATTGGCGTTTTTACAGTCCACCTGGGGGCGACCGGCTCCGGTTGCCCAGGTGCAGGCGTTATCGGAAGTTTCGGTTGATATTCCACCTGGCTCGCAGATGCTCATTCCCCTACGATACCGGAAGCCGGTTCCGGGTCGGCAGGGTGCTTTTGGAATTTTGCTGTCGCCGTCCGCCGCTGTTACGGGCGGATTGGCACTGGTGGGGGCGCAAACCATTGTCCGTCAGATCAGCGCCCGTTTTTGCAGGTGTTAAATGCGAGTACTGAAAGTGTGTGTGTGCCGGCTGGTACCGTTGTGGCACACGCCACTACGGCGTTTACGGCTCAGAGTGACATTCCGGACGGGGGGCTGGTGGGTGGTGTTTCACACGATGGAGGGGTAGCAATTTCAAAACACTCACGGCAGGCTTTAGCGCATCCACCCTAGTAGTGTCTTTAGCCGACCTTTTCTGTAACCGTCCTGGTTGACGTACATTAAAACTGTCTTAACCTTGACTAAAGCTAATGAGAGCGCATCAACTATCGGAGGAAGGGGTTAGTTTATAATCGGTGATGGTATTCAGGTAGATCTCGTTACAGCATTGAATTTCACTCAGAGTTCTTAGTACGCAGAAATGGAGTTGGGTCACTCATATTCCTATCACAATAGAGGACGAGTCCCTCTGCGCATTTTAATTCGCGATGTTTGTTGCGGTAATTATAGTATCTTATAGGGCGCAAGTGAGGGTACACTTCCCTCCTTCAACTGTATGTTACTGTAACCCATGCCCTATGGGACCCATTGATCGCATCAGTGCTTAGCTTCCCCGCATCCTTTGCCTGCGAGCGTTGGGTCGCTCTCCGGTCCCTTCCTTTACGGCCTCTCGATGCTGGGACTGTTACCCAGTTCTAACTCCAGAGGGCCTCCTGATATTGTTAGTGACGGAAACGAAAGTGTGGGTCACGACAGAATTCAATAAGGGGCCCAACCATTCTCAGCGGCAAGCCTTTCCGGACCAGCAGCTGTACAGTCAACCGTAATCAGGTATGACCTGTGTAGACGAATTGATACACCGACCGCTGGTCCCACGAATATCTTGACCCAACATTAAGTGTATGCGTAAAAGTACCACTTGTGTGGACATAATTCTAGAGTTATGTACCTGCAACGAGACAAAATCCGTTAGTATTGACGATAGGGTCCAGATGAACCTTAGTGTTTCTGCTTCAGTTTGGGCATTTTAGTAAACGTATCACAGGGTTCCCTTAGTTTAGAGTGGACCGGTCAAAGTTTCCCCGGTCATACCATCATCCACAGGATGAAAGTCATTCGGGCAGGAGACCAAACAGCGATTAGTATGGGGAGAGGTTAATAGTAAGTGTACAAGGCTCGATTTGTCTTCCTCGTTTGTTGAAGGCTTACGGTCGGAGCTTCCCGGGACGCTAGGCGGTTCGAAGAGCACCTGGCGTAGAACATTGACCGAGGAACCGAATGGATGCAGAGCGCACTGTATAATTGATATATGAGTCCTAGGTTCCGATTGTCAGAGAGGCGTTAGCTTCCTTCAGAGGCCATGTGGAACTTTTCTACGTTCCGTCCTCTGTTTGAAGGGATACATGCAGATTCACGAAATATTACCTGCTCCCAGTCATTCTTGGACTCATACAAGTCTGTACGATGATAACATCTCTGCGGATTGAACCACCTCACGATTTTTCTTGCCTGTATACGCCACGATCCTTATAACTTAAGTATCCAGGACCGCGTAGTCCCTTATTCCCGCACCGACTCACCCGAAATCAGTATGAATTGTGAGCTGTTGCTAGGAAAATCCTAGGGCCATCTAGTCTCTGGGCTTTTGTTCTAGTCTTCCCCGAGATGTATGGTATTTTTTAGGTAGACGCTTAAGGAGCGGCAGTGGTACTCTTGGATATGTACCCAATGTTAGCCCAGAGCAATTCATGTATTTTCTCTTGGCATGGCTTGCCAAGGCCCGGTGAAGCACACGAAACATTCCACTAACGTCTTATGCCACGATTGGCGCGGAGGCATAAAGCGTCAGCATAGGCATCTGATTCGGAATGAAGAAGTAACCACTTCTTTAGTCGTCCGCAGGCTAGGTCCCCTAGAACTTTACTAAAAGAGGCATTTTGATACGGATCACGCTAGGGTTGTAAGGAGATCTATTCTGATAAGCACTCCGGAGAAGAAGACGATTTCAGGCTTATCGACATGACCGCGGATTCTTAAAGTCACGTAGGAGGTGACTGAGCACCCGCCTATGCCATTTACACAACACGCCCAAAGGTGCTTGAGATTTACCTAGGAACGAGACAGAGGTCGGCTTCACAGGTAAGCACAAACCCCTGCCTTTTTTTAGCCCGCTACGGATCTCCTACGTTTAGGCTAGGCTCTAGGGCTGACTTGGTGTTATGGCAGCTAAATGGGCACACAGACTATCTCTGAGTCTTCCGCTTTCTGACAGCTGGTGTGACGTGAGTTCCATCGCACAGAAAGTGTTGCTAGATCTCGGCCGTGAATCTTCAACTGGTGTCGGGTTCAGACATTGTTACGGTTCGTTGTCGCACCGTCACTCTCAGAACTATAGTATCTAAGACACGCTTTTCCTCTAAATAACTCCCCGGCATGGTTCCGCGGCACAGTTATCCAGCTATGCCATACATGCAAGCAGGTTGGAGCGAATGGGGGATGGCCTTGCCATCACGTGCGGTCGCCTCCCAAGGTTAGATCGCTTTTTATCCGGTCCACACCGCTGAGGGATTTTTAGTCGGGTCCCCCTACTCCAGAAATATACCTCTCTTCTACCAACAACCCATTACGTAGTACAAGTGCGCGCGGCATACGGCCGTGAAACCTCCTGGCCTCAGCAAGGTTTCGACATCGGCTTGGCGTTATCTTCAAGTTCTCGATCTTGCGGCCCCTTAATCGTGTAGCCCCACACTAAGCTTAGCCGACGATTAATCTATTAACCTTTGAAACAAGACGTCACAACTAACCCTTAAATCCCTAAGGAACATGCCCATTTCGGCAGTCTCAGGTTGTGTTAGTACTCGCTGGTACAGTCCACCAAGAAAGGCTATGTGCGTCACTCTCCGGGGGTAGTGATGTCGGAGTGGCAAACCTAGCTATCCTTCCGGGTTGCAATAACGCCGGTCCCTCTTTAACATTGTCCGTGCCCATCTAGGTAAGAAGGAGCCTAACACGGTTACGGTTATTTACGCCCCGTGACATAAGCGATAGTCAAACGAATGACTGCAACATTGCATCCACAGTCGCAATCTCCGTAAGTATGTAGAAACCAATTAGCGTTCTATGCGGGAGTATGTTTACGGGCCGCGCCTCGGCCGGGGTACCAATTCGGCCACGCTGAAAACTCCTACTCGGTGTGGTACCAATGCGAGTGATAGGGTCCGTAGACCCACAGGACAGGACCCTAGCCCAGCGACTAGTTCTCCGTGAACTTGCGTCCGACCCCCACCGAGTTTGGCATACTTTCCTTACAAGCACTGACAGCCGCCCGACATGCTGTGGCGAGTATGACCCAGCGGATAACTAGCTAGCTTTTAAGCATGCAATGCAGACTTTTGTCGCGATAATCTTGATTAAAAGAAGATAAAACAAACATCCTCGTACTGGAACCAAGAGGTAGTAGCCCCCGACGGAAATTCGGGCATAATATGGCTCTTGTTTGTCAGGACGTGTATAATTTGTAATGACGAGGGGAGGAGTCGAGATAAACTTTCGTACTTTTGTACTCTGGGAAGCATTGCGACACAAGGAACTCGGGTATTTAGATCCATAAAACAGTCTCGCCTCAAGGTCTCCCAGCGCATCCACGTCGTAAGGGTCTTCTTCACAAGAGGTAGGAACTGAACGGGACCCATGGCTGACCCCATGGGGGTTTACGAGCGATGGCTCATTCCTAAGAGAGTGGCGAATTCCATACCACAATTCTAGGTACTTATCACACGATCAGTTCGTCCCGTGCTGAGATTTTGAGTTTGGGCAACGCCCTTCCAATTCGGTTCATAAGAGACTTGTCCGATATTTTCACAATGCCAGTTATAGACGTATAGCTGACTACCCCATAAAGGAGGTAAGCAGAGTACTAGGGATGGCCGTGATCTTCTCTGCATATGTCGTGAAACAGTGTCGTTGGTGCCTAAGCGAAAGTCCCAGACAAAATCCTGCAGTGGAACCATCGTCTCCTTAACGGTATTTCTAACCCCCAATATTGCTCCTTCTAGATTGGAGGTACTAGCTCGCTATAGGAGCAGTAGAATCAATCGCTTCCTGGAGGATACTGGACCAAGCTCGGCCGAGTAGGAAAACTATTCATAAAACTTCAGTGCAGCTAAAGATGTCTCTAAAAAGTCGTCCCGGTGCGATGTTGCGGGAAAGTAGATGCCCATCCATTAATTGAGCCAGTATAATTTTCGGTCCGACTAGACGTAGACCAACACGGCTGTTTGAAATATAATTCCATGGCGTATCCGGGCACTTGACCTATCAGCCATCCTTTGACAAGGATCCGATTACGTTTGTAGTAGTTTAAAGTGGGCGGCAGCGCCTGACCACCGTTAGGTTAACGTGTCCTAAAATAATGATTCAGACGGTTAAAGGCGAGGTGGAAATCCATTCGGGCCTCCACTTATATCTTGGCTCAGCAAGCTATGAAAACAAGCCTCGTCCGCTAGTATTCTATAAAGTATACGCCTCATTGGGGCGAAATTTTTAGATAACTCCTTAGTATATGTGTGCTGCAGGTGCTAATCAACTTGTTTTTCGACAGGTAGTCCACAACCACGTTTTTGAATACCCTAGCCCGTCTGAGTGTGCTTCCTGATTTGTCACTGGACGGTTAAATTAGCAGTTCCTAAACATTGTACCTAAGCCATTCTAAATGCGCATGATAGTGCCTTTCCAATCGCTGTCGATGCGCAACCCTTTCATCGACAATTATTACTCCTGCTTAAATGTTTACAATAGAGCCCGACGGCGGCAATTGCTTTCTTCTTACTGCGACGAAGCCTTGATAACCTAAGCTAAGAGGACAGATTACAACTCGCGGGCCGTCTCGCGTTATCTTACGTCGAGTCAGGCATATCATTCGCAGACGAGACTCGTCTGTCGTTCAGCACCGGACTCAGAGTCATGTTACCGCCCACGGTGTGACACTAGCCGACGACTTATCTTTCTTGACGCGTTCTCGGTAACTGACTGGTTGACACGATGCGGGTAGGACTCGTAGTGTTGTGGAATCTACTAAAAGTCATAACCATTGTGCAACCCATCAAAGTCACGTCAGAAAGAATATAGGGATGCAAGCAGGTTTCGATAACTAGTAAAGGCGAGTACGACCTCAAGGTCATACCTGCCATTGTCCAGTGATAATTCCACTCCCGATGTGCGCCATGTTTCGTGAGGGTGGCGCTTTTGGATCAACGTAGGACCGCAAGGCTATCGAGCAGCCATTCTTTCTTGGGTGGAGGGCCTTAGACCTAGATACCCCACTATATCACGGTTCTAATTCGGGTGGCCCGCCATAAACGCTGAATTCAGGGTGCAGCTGACCCACTGGAAAGAGTATCATATCTGGTTCATACCACGTTTTGAGGGAATTGATTGTATGGAGACAGCTGATGGAGAGGATAGGATAGTATGTGGGGTAAGTACCTAGCAGCAAACAAAGGCGAGAAGGTGTCGTACTGCTGTAAACCTCAAGCCTGCCATGTCCCCCGCAGGGAGGATTATTTTATTAAACGAGACCTAAATACGATCTAAATCCAAGGCGTGCACACGCAAGCTCTTAAGGATGCGCCCAAATGACGCGCGCCGGCCTTCGTCAGACGCATAGAAGACCCCCATATGATCCCAAAGGTTTGTTCTTGCGTAAGGTGATCCTCATTGGATGGTGCCATTAGACACGCGTGCGTGCAAGATTGTTTCAACACGCTGATGGGTACTGTGGCCCGCCCACTGTGCATTCTTCACACACACTATATGTGCCCAAAGAGATTAAAGTACCTATCTTGTATCGAAAACTATTCTGCACGTCGGTTACTCAGTATCAATCGCTGGCCAGCCTTACGCTTTCGGCCTACATGGCGGCATTGAAAGCGACAGTTCATGCAACCATCGGCTTACGCCTCTATATCATTACCGTAAACAGGGGCTCAGGTCGAGGAGGAACCGTGCTATTCAATTCATTTACCATTAAAGCGGTGAGTCCCCCCTCCGCTGCACCCCAATATTTACTTTAGCCGTTCTATATTACCACACTCGGAAACCCCCGCGCCACTTCAAGAAGGCCGACACCAGTCCATCCTGATTGGGGGAATGATGCGCTACATTTCCGTTGCTTAGGGATCAGACGGAAGCTACACTACTTAAGCGACAGGGTAGGAAAAGACGTCATGTCACTATGTGTGGGGCTACTCGAGATCAGAGATAGGTCAAGGACGGAAGATGTTCATAGGTACTAAGACTTCCCATCATCCCGACCCCCCGAGATATACGTTATACGCGGGGTGGTTTTGATCTTTGATTGGTCGATATGTCCCACCTTATTCGGTTCCGAGTTCCTGAACAGTTGGGGGATTTTTAAACGAGCTTACTGTGTTGGATGATAGGCAATGGTTAAGCCTACTATCGACGTTTCTTGGGTACGGGGCATTCCAAAACTAGGACCCAAACCGACCGACACTCCGCGCTTATTAACAGCATTATCGACCCCATCTCGACTACGTAGCGCCACCGGCACCTTCCCCTACCATGCTGGTGAGCGCCGTAGCACTTCCCATAGTCACTGAAATAGCAGACTCACACATCAAAAGACTGTCTTATGACCATGTTTGGCCGTGCCCCCGGTTAAGTAACGGGAGTGAGGCTATGTGCGGGGATAGCGTGAAAGTTCATCCAAAGCGTCTTCGCAAATTCGACTGGCAAAGCCCCTTTGCAGCAAGGAACATTGCTTTCCGATACTTGCTTGAGTAAACCACGGTCCATCCAGGGTCATTCGCGGAGGCTGTCGCTCGGTTGGTCGCGCCTGACGTACAGAAATGGCTTAACATCATGTTGAGGGCATATGAGGCGAGGACCTACATGCACGCTTCGCGGAATTCCTAGATCGCCGATTCTAATTCCTATTTTCAAGTTTGGCCATAGAACGCATCAACCCCCAGAGGGGTACATACTACGGCTTGCCAGCTAGTATTCTATATAGGTCCTTTCCTGTCCCGTCCGTAATCTTATTATTCAGGAAGACTGATGGATGGCGCCTTTATACTATTAAATTGTGCTGCGACAACCCATGATTGGTTGCGAATGTTTGCACACTCGCTGCTTCGTTAAGATCGCGCCCGAATTACCGTGAAAGGCAATTGTGGCTGACTCCGTCATCCAGCTGGCACTGCCAGTACCCAGTGGAGTTTCCCGTTGCAGGTCTGCCGAGTTACTGTAAGCAAGCCAAGGCGCCTATGGGCCCGATCCCACCATGTGTCGCTGTGTCATTTGAATCATGCACTCCATATTTAGCCTACGGACCTCCTTAATGGGAAACTCCTTCAGAGAATGGTTCAGTTGCACCCGTGGACTAGGCCCTCCCGTGACTTATCAAGAACTCCTAGTAGACGTACAAGCATATGCAGAGAACTCGCCTATTATTTCACAAGCTGCGCCAAACACTGCGTTTGCGGCAGCGTGTGTAAGGAGTGACACAGGCCGCAGCGTGCGGATCATCCAAGGAGACTCGGTTCTGAGACTGGACACTGCATCGCCCGGGACCTCGTTTTTACTAAAATGTATTTGTCATGTTAATTAGCATGCATAGCTGTTTATTCCACAGATGGCCGGGTTCTGACATTCTTGCTCGTGGACCATGGAAATCCTCGGGTGGGCGGCATGTACAGGCTGAGTCAGAACCCCCCCAGCGTATCTGTCGGAGGCAGCACTTTATCAAGCCGTTAACGGATTCATGTTGAGGTCTGTCCCCATCGGTGCACTAAACTCGCAGGTAAGGAGTCTGTCCAGGTCACTCCCTGAACGCGTAATGGTTTCATGTTGGGCTCGTCCAGCCAGAATTGGGTATCACGTACGTCCCCTGATTATCGATGCGTCTCTCACTTTATAAATCCCGCCATACCTACCTGTATACGATTAGAGTACGCTCAGCATTCTAGTACTCGGTGCGCCAAGGACCGATCTGCGTGCACGATAACAGTTTAACTTAGGTCTGAGGATCTCACAATGTGGCTTTTTGTGACGTATCTGAGTTCTATCTTGTTTCCTACTCCAGCATAATTACCACAGTTAAATAGATCATAACTGCCGTACCGTGCTCCTTGTAGACCGCATATAGATTACGACTGCCAGTGTATTTTTTTGTACTCTAGGTAAACCACAGTGCCACTCCATGAGATACTAGGTCCCGAACCCTTGGTATTTTGACTCTGATTTGGTTGAAAGATATTGAACGGCGCGTTACTTAGGTTAGCTGAATAACCCACTAGGCTTTCTGTAGGGGGGAACAACAGACGGATGATGGGTACCACGTTACATTCAGGGAAAGAGTACGCCTGTTTTTTCTAATTAAACTAGCAATATTTTAATCGTTATGCTTGATTCACGTCCAAGCTCGATCCGTTAGTGGTTCTTTATCATTAACTCTCATGGGGAATCAGCCGAGCCCGATAAATTAACCCTAGAGCTTGTCTGTTGTAGCTGGCCACCGTTGGGAGTAATCCCATCTCGAGGGCCGCTCCCACTCAGAGGTTTCGCTGGGGGAAGTTCGTAACGTAATTGGGCACTTTAGTATATTGTCATTTTCCACCGCCTTTCTAAAACCCGAGTGTAGCAGCGAGATAGTCGTGTGTCCACCGCTCGGCAGGTGATTAGAAGATGGTCGTCATGCCAGTGGGACGATTATTGCTTTATCGGATACTATATTAGTCAAGCGGACCGCTTCTCCATTGTGCACTCCCCTTCTTTTCTCGGGCGATATGGTAAAAGTTCTCGGTATGGCGGGTACACAGACCGGAGCCCATTGACCATACTGGTAACAGTTACTGATTATATTCACTTCCAACCCTCCGAACTCTGGAGACGCTCGGAACACGCCTGCACACTTTCGGTGGGTGATTAAGATATGATGATATATCGAAGAAGCCCGCAATCGCCATACCGCCGCAACAATGAATGGACCCTAAAGGTATTTATATGCACAATACAGGTCTAATCCAAAGATCATGCTCATTGCCGTCCCCATTGTGGAAGCATGCTGCAGACCTATTTGTTACTAAACTCCGCTCTATGAAGTCACCGTATATGTCAGCACCGTTAAGTACTGAACTGTCGGTCATGGCCGTGTGCTACTCTTCTACCATAATCATACAAATGTGACTGAACGAATTGTCTGGACATAGTCCTGTGCCGACAAACGAAAGACGAAGAAGAATTTGTGGCTATGGCGAGGTACAAAAGGCAGAGCGCAAACCATTAGAATTGTGACCGGGAGCTATATTGGGTTCTGTCTGCCTGATGCTACAATCCCGAGCGAGGGGCAGCCAGCGGTATGTAATATGGGCGCTTACGGTGACAGATCCAGATATCGTCATCCTTTACCGCGATGGCAGACTCGTACTGCCCCGTGCCACCTACGCCTGTCAAGGACTTTTGATTGAGTGTTAATGAATATAACGGCCAGTTTGATCACCTTCAAATCGAAATTGGTCCTCCTCTGAAATTTACGAGACCCACCAATTTAATCTACTTGGTTTCATCTCTTTTCGAACCGAGCTAGGGTAGAAGGGTCGCTAAAACCCGACGCTCCAAGGCAGCGCAGTCACTCCCTCAAATACAAAGACTGAGCGGCGTCCCAGGTTGTCGTATCTCCGTAACATTTCCATGAGCGCGAATCGGCCGTGTCGAGATGGGTTAGTGCGCGAACCTCTGCTCGATTCCTTAAGCAGCGCAAGACAACGTTTTGGGAACCTTGTCGACTGTGATACGAGGGAAATTTGTGTGACCCTGGAGTGCCTCAAACATGATCAACTGGATGTGGGTCTAGCTTTAAATAAATATTGAACCCTATATCAAGCTAAAATTTAATCCAATGGGCCTAATTGGTACCAAATTCCGCTCTGCTTGGGAGGCTCCGGCAGTTCCTCTCCGTCAGTATGAGTATTACTGTACTCCACAAAACCGAGTCTTAGTTGCTTACCCTCTCACCAGAGACGTATCAAGTAACGGATCACTGTGCGATCACAGCGCACTCCCTTATTCCATTGGTCGCGTCTGATAAACCGTGTTGAGTAATTCTCTGGAGTTGCTTTCGAGCGGGCCCATTGGCGTCAACCGCGGTGGAATACTTTACTCTGTGTGGAGGGTTGACAAAAAGTCTGAGCTGGGGTCTTTCCCGCTTCTGTCCTGAAATGATAAAGGAAGCGGACGGATGTGTTGTACGGAAGGTTTGCGAAATTGTTCTATTATCCCGGTGTTATTCTAGTAGCGGGGCGATGAAGCCGCCAAGATGGATTATAAATGAACGCCATAGCCAGGTCTATACTACGCGATACCGCCATTACTACATAATCCCGCCGATGAATGTGGAGGGTGAGGCACTGCCAAGGCAAACTAGCAATAAGTCACGCCTGTGGAGATCTGACGAATTGCGTAATTACAAGGGCGACAAAACCGTGTCAACCATTACGGTTCTGGCTTTTATTTAATCGCATGAAAGACTATCTGATGTAGATAGGCCGAGAAATTGTCGGAGGTTGCTTACCCTGCTCCTCTTAAGGCCGACGCTCTTTAGACCTTGCCATATGTGCAGGAACCTATTTATTTACTCAAGGTCGGCTGGGCCACTCTCCATAGTCCTACTATTCGCCCGCAACAATTTGTAGCTTACCTTCAGTAACTCCGCCTGAATAAACACCAAATATTCGTACAGATAACGGAATTGGTGATACCAACAAATTGAAACCGTCCTCAATAACATCACTTCGATCTCAGGGAATCTGGCGAAGTGAATGTGCTCGTGTCCCACTTAATCCCGTCTGTAATTTTAGAGCACCCCCGGAGAACACCTGTGTCGCAAAGACTGGTTCTCATGAATGAGGGGGAATGTCCTGCGCAGACGTTTTAGCTACCCTTCTTGCCAACTAGAGTATTGCCCTTCAGGCAGCGCTGGGGACCAGTTTTATTTCCTCTTGCCAGAGGGCGTGGAGACTTATATATAAATTCTTTAAATGTCTTACAGTTGTTATCCCTTCGTGTTTCCGAGACCTATATTTCGGGTCATCACGTGTAGAGCGGTGTTGGACACGCCCATCATAGGCCCCAAAGCTACACCAACGCGACAGCGTTATCTGCCCAGAGGAACAATAGTCCCCAGACACTAGGAACAAACCCACCGTCTTGGTTTACGGCACGGAACCTAGCTAAATCGGTGAGCCCCCATAACCTCCGCGCCAGCTCCTCCCGAATTGGACCGAGTATGTACTGAATCCTAAGGCCACCACGCTTCATGGGGGCAGAGCAGCTGTCTTTCCTAGTACTACCACTTTGGCCGGAACAAATGGCACGACTATGTCTGATCTATTCACAATGGGGCAAGCCCGGTTGGCACGTTCCGCGTGCCGCAACCAGACCCTATACACGGTACGCCCTAAATAGACTAAAGATCTAGGGCTAGACTGACAGCCAGGATTTATAATTACTCCGATGGCGGACCGGCAATGTTACCGGTTTACACGGACGCGGACTGCTTCCTTCTCTTTATGATTTCAGCGAAGGCGTCTACCGATTTGACCCAGACGAAGGCACGAGGTCGTCTTACACCACGCGGGTCAGCTGCCCTAGACGCGCATGGACTGTTGTACATCTCCAAATCAGGGTACTATAGGTTTGGCACTGGCCTTTTAGAACAATCTAACTCAATTGGCTTTGGCCACGCCTTCAAAAGCCTGTAGCAAATAATGCTATCTGAAAAGCATCTGGCACTACACGTACTGCTTGCCGGTGGTCCTGTGTGTCACCACCTCTGTTTTCTTGTCACTACGAGATAAAGGATGATGTTATTCGTATGCTCTGTGATCAACTACGGCCCAGGGGCCAAGAACTTGACCTACTGGACCGCGGCTCCAACTGAACAGTCGGTACCTGACTAACAAGCTTGCGCTCAGGTCTCAATTGACCTCTGATGTGTGTCGCCTGGTTTAAAAATCCATGACACAGAGCCTGACCATATTCGGCTAAAACACCGGGTTTATTGAAACATTGTTGTAATAAGTTATTTCCCTCTCGTTTAAAGTCCGACGATCTATGTTGCGCTGGTTTTGCAGATCTAATTTGCTATCGTCCCACTTTTACATCCTGGTTACTTGGAGAGTTGAACCCGTGCATGGCGTGGTCTCGTAATCAGCGTCGTATCTTGTTGATGGGGGATCTTGTTCAGATGCGAACCACTAACGTCTTCCTGCGCGGTCAAGAGTATGAAACGCGGTCTCTACAGGGACGGGTTAAGTATCGTGCGGCTACAACTCAAAAAACGGTTGACCCAGCAGATCGCTAGGCCTTTTTATTAATATGAGATGTACGAACGGTGCTATCTCTAGGTCCATAGGTACGGGTATACCTTTCTCTCCTCACACGATACGAGTTAGCGCACGGTGCAACTGGGCAGAACGGGAATGAAATACTTTACGGCATTATTTTGCCTATCGTCCGGTAGACAAGAAAGTGGAGTTCCCAACATATTTTCCCGACTTGTTCATGTAGGACGTTCAGGACGGATGCAGCTATCATAGATGTCGCCCGCCCTAAGCACGTCCCAAGATCATACGTGTTCGGAGCCCGAATTACAAGCGAGTCCGCTCTAGCGAGCAGTTGACCCCAACGCACCGACCCGCACCCAGCACTCTGCCAGTCCGAACGTATAAATTCGTTTTCGGCCGAAAGACCCCACATTCGGACAACCAGGACATAGTTGTGGCCCTGGGGGAAAGGGGTCGCATTGGAACATGTTGTGCCTGGCGACCTATTAGCTACTGCGGCCCACGTACTAAGTATCGGGGTGGACCATTTTGGTTAAGAGTAACACTCCAGTACTTTTAGGCTGAATCGTTAGGTTCACAGTACTTGCCGAAGTGAAACCTCACCTCGCCCGAAAACTTCAGCGGCAGGAATGATCCATCCTTCCCTCAACTACGAGGGACACAAGTTAATGCCCCAAAAGAACCGATTTGCGGAACGCGCAGGTCCCTCACGGTCTCATACGAATGTCTGCCATCGAGTACTCTACTCGTCCAGTTTTCGATCAGGCAATTCCGCAATTTATTCTCCGGAACTCCGTAGGGGGTTATGATAAGCTTGTATCTGCCCGTCAGGTCCTCAAAACACGACACTCTCCAGGCGAACGGCGTCTCCTACTGACAGGAGTTCAGGGTAGGTGCTGCCTCGTGGTGCCTAACTGGTACCACGGGCACGGTGTCTTTAAACGTGACCTGGGCTCGAATGCTATGGTTTATCGCCCACATTAACTGTGATGGATTGAATTCATTTACACGAGATAGTGTCTTTCGAAGAGAGTCATTAATTTAACTTTTAGCGTTTACGTCACCCCGAAGTCGACTTAATATTTGTGTTGGTCTAAATCACTCAGCAGAGAGGGCAACCAGTGCGGAGCACAGCCTATCGTGATATTGCGCCAGTGTTCAGATCAGAAGTCTCGTCCAGGGCGATCTGATGGTCATCCAGTAAACCATTCACGTCACTAGAACATGTGAAGAGTTCCTAACTCAAACTTGCCTAAAAAACTGATATTATTTCGTGTGCCTACCCTCCAGCATAGTAAAATGCCTCGGTGATAATAAGGGTGTGGGCTACGTGAAGTTACTGGTCTGATCGTTGCGGTACCCCGGGGGTCGAGGCACTGAAGTTAATTGGACTCAACAGGATCTATGGATCGTGCTATATAGGAAGTTTATAAAAAGACTTAAACTACTCGCTTGGGTACACCTTTGTATACTGTTATGAGACTTGCCGCCGCCCGTGGCTTCCATATTGACGTTTTGCAAGACTGATGGTGCCCAAACGAAAGTCATGTTAACCCCGTCTAGAATATGGTGGTCCATGAGTGTTGGACATCCGGAAATCGTGGCTGGGCAGGCATTATGCGCCGTTAGCTCATGCGCGCACGCGGTCATTGATGGATTCCGAATCAGCCCAATATAAAGACTGGAAAGAATCGAACCTCATCATGGATATATATGGCTCTCTTCCTAGCTTCTTATAATTCAACAAACTACGGCTACGCAACCTACTTATTGACCGCTACAGGCCCTACAGTGCGTTAGAACGTCGAGTTCTTGACGAGCGCGCTTGTCACGGCATAGTCGTCGTTATCTACGGTGTCATCACGGGGTGTGGGGCGCGTGTCTAGCAGGTTCCGTTTGCGCGTGAGGAGGTTGGATACGAGTCAAGGTGTGAAGCCTTCCTCTTCGCACGCCTAAAGCAGTTCTGATCGCAGACCTGGTGAGCCACCTAATAAGTGGTAACGACCGAGCTAGAAAAAACCGAGACTACAGATCGTTCACCGTACTGAGTTTCGCACGTCTTGTTTTGGCCGCGATCGACTCGCATCCCGCCTCTCTCACCACGTATGAATATTACGGCTTCGACACCTAATGACCACCTCCTATACGTCTATACACGCTAGATATAGGCAACGACATTGACATTATCCGAGAATGTCTTCACGGATATATGCCATACATTCTAGCTGGTGTTTGATCTCACTGGGGTTTATTAAGCGATAGAAACCAGGCTAGTAGTGTTACAGGCTCGGCTCCTATGTGTCGCTAAATTCAGAGGGCTTAGCATCTCGTCCTGCGGGTACGGTATAGCTCTTCTCCGCGGTCCCCGAGATTAATTAGCTCACCGACGTCTTGAAATTTACCCACAAGTCGCCCTGCTTCTTGCCCACTTCAAGAGTAGGATCAGGTACGAAGGCAGTCGATGTTTAGGAATTAGTCAGTCATGTCGGCCTTAGCACTTTAAAGCCACTCATATCGGAATACGCTCAAGAAAGAAACCCTGGGAGCGCCTAGATAATTAGAAATACACAAGTATCTTGCTGCTTATATCGATAACCTCCTTAATGGACCTCCTCGCTGTACCTGTTAGGTTTCGCGCCATCAATTCACTCTCGTGGGACCAATTATGGTCCACAAAGCAGTGCACGGTCAAGCAGGGCACAAACGCAACCTAGACACGTTTCCGGCAACCACAATGCGGTGCTGATGTTCTGTATATTCATGCAGCGTGAGTCAAAAGGTCCTCATCACCTTATCTGGTCCGTTGAACAGCGCCGCCGTGTAACCGATGTCAAATTCCCGTCGTATTAACGCATTGATCTGGCCACTCCAAAGCCAGCCGAATTCGTCAGTAACCGCGTTTAAGCCCACCACTAAGCGGCAGTCGTTAGAAATGTAGCCAGCCCATGTAGTGCAAGTCCGAAGTGGGCTTGGTTTGAGGACGATATTTATACAGCCCATGAGACACCCCATTCAAACACGGCAAGAATGCTCTAACGGTGGCCTCATGTACACGCAACAAGTTTGGTCGCCGTTGGTAATCTGTAGAAATGTTTAGCGTTGGATCTATTCAGTCGCATAAGCTCACATAGAAACAGACTGTGGGGAATCCCGTATTTGTCTATGTCTACGCAATGTCGCACTTTCGCTGTGCGCACATAGTAGTCGCGTCTTCGGCCCTCAGACATCTAGCTTGATATATCCGGCGCTGACTGGGCGTGAACGGCCAGGTTTTCTGCATCATGAACAGCCGTCGCCTAAAAGTCGCGACCGATCCTGTTGGGCTAGGACACCAGTGGATATGGATTGACTGTCCTGGGGGCACGGCGTTCACTCTGAAATAGTCTCTCGCTTGGCATGTGATAACCTCCGAAGCACTGAATGGCCTAGAAACCGATCAACGTACGCAGCTGTCCGCACCATCGCTATTTAAGCCGGTCATGCAATCGTCTCTCACTGGATGGCAATCTAAGATGAGAAGCGCAGTGTGTATAGAATTGGGCGGCTTCCTGACTTGCGTGTGACGGCGACGGCCAGGGATTTGTTCGATCGATCGTTGGAGTATGGCGGCGAGCGTAAGAGATAGCGCAGGGACGTATCCCGCTGAGACCTACTGGCATTTGTGAAAGTCCGGTGTTCCGTTGACACGACGATCCTCCTACCTCCCTACAAAGGGGCACCATTAACCTCTCGGCACAGAGTCGTACTCGGGACCAATAAGTTCTCAAGATTGATGGCGCTGCAATTCAGATGTACTGACCCACGATGCACAGCTTATTCGCCCATCATATACGACATCGCATGGATTTAGCGGACGATTATCCTACGTAACTTCTGTTAAGCGGAACCCTTGGTGAAACTCTCGTATGTTCGTGGCTAGGGCGGGGGCGACAGGAAGCGGTCCCTTGCTTTGAAGATTAGATGAATCCCATGCGACGAAGGCCTCATATTTCCTACTCGGCAGAAAGCGACCCTGACGACTGCTTATGCAGCGAGACATTGAAGTCTGGTATTGAATTTCGACAAATACAAATGCAACGGCCTAATTCTCAACGTGTCCTTCCAAGCAGGCCGTGCCATCATCCCGACAGCAAGGTACCCATGTGTACCAACGTGTAGCCATGACTTTTGGACCGCGTCGCAACTTATTACATACGATTCCGAGCACTGCATTTACCAATAACCGGGGATCACCGCCAGCTGTGTCTACGGTGAATCCGTATGACTGGTGTTCCAGGGTCAAAATTTTATAGGAGATTGAAAGTTAGTCGGGCCAGCATCAGCTGTATGCCACACTTGCAACCCTGTGGGTCTCATTTCTACGCAATCATATATCTCTGCATCGATCCGACCCATGAAGCGGCAACATGATCCGTCCCTCTTTATCCTCCGGATTTCCTGTTCGGTGTTGACGTGAGTTCTGGGGAGCTGCAAGCACAAGGAAGGCCGGCGCATTGGACAACATCAGATAATGGAGGCATATGGCTCACTGCTCGTTCTTGGGACTCCGAAGCAATGTGCCCAGTTTGCGGGCAGAGGCTGACTTAGAAGGAACATTGGGAGGTTCCTTGCGATTGGTGACGAAATAACAAGGTCAAACGTATAAGGTAATATGTTCCCTTCAGCCACCTTTGCCTCCATTTGTCCAATCTTTCTTATGGACCTTCTGTCGATCCCCAAGGTATCATATCCGACATCTCATTCAAGGGAAGCAACTCTTAGGAGGAGGAAGACGGGAGAAGCTTGCTAACGATAGACAGAGGAGTCTACACGGGCCCAGTAACTGCATGCATCGCACCTTGCCGTTTACTGTCGCCGACCTTCATGTATGCTAGAGGATGTGCGGTCCTAAGCATACCCTGTCGCCCTACACCCACGTGGTGAACCAGCATCGGGAGCCTGCCCCCTCGTTATTGTGTTATCATGGTCCAGAGGGATTCCCGATGTTTGTGTATTTGATTCAAAGCACCCTAATAGTTTGCAAGATCCACACACGGTCTATCCGACCAAGTTAACGGGTCGACTCTAGTGCATTATGATGTTACCACCTGAGTGTCAGTTGTCGTGTAAATGTACCGGGAGTTAAGAGTTCCACTATCCGTGTCCTGCAGATCACGATCTCAGCTAGTTGGCCTGTATCGATGGACTTCAAGAACGTCTAAAGTATAGCTTGTAGCGGTCCGTATCTGATAATGGTTGTTGAAGTTTGCAAGCGTTCCGTAGGATCTAGTTGGTGCGCGCACAATAAGGTGTACGGACGTGTTAGTCCTGATGGTATTCGGAGTGGTGACCTAACCGTCGAAACGGGCGCGTGTGCTTTGCTTATGAATCCGCCACCTTAGATAACGTCCATACACTCATCCTCCTGTCGACTAGGGTTGCTTCTAAATCGTTGATCAGACATTCATACAGCGACGCAGATGGTCTGCCAGCTGACCTATTATTGCTACGATATCCATAGACTTATAAAATGCCAGGTGATACAAACGGTTGACGGCGCTCGGCCCGCGATAAACGTCTGAGATCTGGGGGCTCATTCCATCGAATGCGTTATAAGAGGGCACAAACGCCCTGGCCTGCCCACAGAACACCGTTGTTTTACACAGATGGCCTAGCAGCGTCCCGTCAACTGACTTACTCAGGCAGCATTCCCGGGCTGGTTTCGCCAGCAGGTCGTTTACGGATCTTAATATTATTTCCCCCACCACTGCAATGACACGGGCCAAATTTTTACAATTGTCCCACGAACCGTCGGACTCAGCATTTATCCATGGACCTAGGGCTGCTGACCAAGTATGCACTTGATCCGTACGAAAGTAGACTAGAACATGAAGTCTACGTCTCAGGTGGTGTAGAAAAATTTTCTCTTCAACTTGGGAGTCTATTTATACGAGTAACGTTAGCTCGTGTGGCCGAAGGTTACTCGGCCTACATTGTCGACTGAGGAAACAGCTCGCCTTTTATACTTGTATCCCGAGTATATGGTAATTAAAACTGAACTCAGCCTCCGGCGTGATACCAATCGGTGAACCGGAAAAATTATGTCACAGGAAAGAACTAATCATACACACATGCGCGAACGTCGAGCTAGTAGGAGCTGCGGTGATAATTCGATACACTACTTAGGGAGGCTGGGCTCGATATGCGATTAGGGATAAGTAGTCGCCGATCTCGGTTTTGCTGCACACGGAGCTTCTTGTGCGTATTAGTGCCCCCAGGCCCGTTGCCTAAAGCATATTCTCAGACAGTCGGGCTTCGTTACTCTTAGCAAATGTTGTGTAGTCGGTAATCCATGCTTTCTACTGGCCTTTAGGCTCTGATAGATTTCCACTTACCCCACGGCGGAACAGACCATTCTATCAGCATCAGACAACAGGTTTAAAACTTTGCAAGGAATGGTACAGCCGATGCTACTTTCCTCCTAACCCTAATGACTTCTCTCTTCCACAGTAGTGTAAGCCAGGTATCGCATGGTTCAGCACGTGCCATAGTTATGATAGGCGGACCCCGATCATGATCTGATCGCTGTGAGTTTGGGATATGTGCATAGCACAAGTGAACCGTTCCTCGATCCGTGTTTAAAAGCGAGGTCGTTACAAGTACCTTGCTTTCGTCGTCCAAGAACACCTGGCTCCAATTGAACCATGCAATGAGATTCCTAATCGAACGAAGGAACCGTTTCCCTGCTCCAGAGAAGAGAATGCTCAATGACCTGATTGTGGAAATTGATCGAACCTCGAATCGTTGGGTTTATGAGTTCGTGTAACAACCTCGGTCGAGGCAACTGTCACTTGCGAATCGGACTTAAAAAGCACTAGCTCCATTGGAACTAGCGGGTCGCTCAATTTCCCTGATAGGTCGGAGCGCAAGGTCGAGTACTCAATGATCGGACCGATTGAACTCACCCGATCGTAAGTAATCCGTCCAGTCACACAATACGTTGCTTTCGATACCTAAATCATCGGGGCCTGGCCGACTAGTCAACACGCTACCCCAGGTCCTCCCACCTTGCCGCCCACCGCAATCCTCTTACCATGACTCTGGTAGAACCATTCAAGGGTATGTCATTATACGGACCTGGATAAGATAGACCCTGCATGGGCAACTCGCGAAGTACGCGGTTACTCTACCGAGTGCGACTTCCCCCAGTTATGAGAGTACTCGCCCTGCAACAGTGGCTATATAGGGACATCACGGATGGCATATTCACCGCGATGGTCTTAATCGTAAACGCGTACAGCGTGTGGGCCTAATACAGCTTAGGGGTTCTTCCGAATATCGGAAGCACATTTAATTGAAGATACTTCACTGTGGATTACAAGAA
Organism: Callorhinchus milii; assembly: GCF_018977255.1. NCBI lineage: Eukaryota > Metazoa > Chordata > Chondrichthyes > Chimaeriformes > Callorhinchidae > Callorhinchus > Callorhinchus milii. Next base: position 15,665 of record NW_024705217.1, on the reverse strand, counting down.
GGCGGGTGTTTGTCATGGCTTCTAATTCGTACATGGCATATACGATCTAAAGCCCGTCAGATTCAAAACGAACTGACTTTAAGACTTAAGCCCCATGACCGGCGCGGGTTACCCGCCGCGGGCATTAGGAATGCACGTCCAGACTCATGTCCAGACGGGCCCCGCGAGCGTACGGGAAGAGGAATCAAGACGAAGTCCACTCGCATTGCCCCGCCTATCTAACATATTATTTAGCAGTCCACGAAACCTCCTAGTGGATTACAGCGTGACCAGGAGGCCGGATGGTCGAAGCAACGCTGCCAACGCTCAGACGACACAGCCGATTCGGCATGAACGTCGGGATAAATCAAAGCGAAACACCACGCGATAATTAAATGCCTTATGAGTCAGGCTTCGCTTGCTTCATTGTGCGACGCAAACGATGACCGAGGAGAGTGATGACAAGTAGTAATGTCGCGCGATTGCTGTTAGGTAGGGTACACCGCCGTTCCACTGAGTAGGTAAGCAGGCTCCTCTACACGAGACTGCAGCCGGGCCCCGGTTACAGCCTAGTCTGGGACATCATCACTCCGGCGCCATCTTTCTCCACACGTAGCGGCACCTGGTCTGCCACGCGTGATATGGAATGCGCGGTCACTCCGCTCAGTGGCGATAGTTCTTATGAAGATTCCTATTCAGGTTTCAGCCCCCTGAGTCACAACGCTTTAACCAGTGCCTTGACAGCGCTGGATGTCTTAATCGGTCCGCTCATAGTACATTGAGTTAATAAGATTAGTTCAGTCAACCCGATTCGTCACCTTCGGTTTCCGGTTATGTACGGCTCCGCGTTGGTCGCGGTCATACCCAGGATGTCCGTCGGTTGCGAATGGTCAGTCTGCACTACCGTTTGAATACGTGTAAGTGTTGAGCATGCGACAATAACCGTAGACGATCTTTCACCTGAAGTACACGATAGTCCCTCTCATCGGGCCTGTCTATTGAAATCAATAATTGGTTCAGTGGAACTGTAACTTTGCGCATTTGCTGATAGAACGTTCGGGGTAATCGTCGTGGTTAGTAATAGCAGCGGTACCATCAGCTATTAATGTCCGCTTCGTAATTCAGTCCGGCGCCATGCTCATGTTTTATCTGGGGGAGCGGGGAAGATGCCATCGATATGATTGCACTTCGTAATCTGATCTTGTACGCCACTACGTGCGTAGTCTAATTCTTGTTGCGATACAAAGGCGTTCACGCTTGCTTCTGAGATCTGCTGTGTCAATAACCCGTTAGCACACAATTGGGGCCAGTCAGTCGACCATACACTGGTCGACACATACCAGAACTAGCTGATTGATTCGTTGTAGTACTTCCTCAACGATATCCCTTGGTTGTTTTGCCAAGTGGGACAAACAATCACTGCCGAATGAGCTGTTCTCTCATAGTGTACGCTCACTCAAGGGTTACGAATCAAAGGTAGCCCAGAATAGTCAGCTTGGCCACTTAACCGGCATTACCGCGAGAAACCTTAAACTAGGGTGGTACCAACAACAGATTGAACCAAAAGGTGAATCGCTTCGCGGGTGGCATAATGCCGAGGTTGGGGTGCTCGCCTGGTGGATAACCCTGGGAAACATAGGAATAAGTACCGGGGAAGCTTTTGGCGGTGTTCCTGTGCGATACGCTCCTCACGCGTAGCCCCTGATGACCCTTCTTGTAGCCCCGTGTGCTAGGAAGCCTTAGTTTGCAGATTTCGATAAAGCCACTTCAGAATGGCCACATGTAGGTAGGGCGCGATAGTTTAAAGCACCCCAGGTGGTCACAATCTAGAGCGGCCTTAGTAAAACCATCAGTGACTTTGGTAACACGGGTTTAATGAGACTTTCGACGTACATACCTAATTTCTAGATGAAACTATGGGAGGGTGTTACTGTCCGTCAAAGGGTGCACCGACATTTACCGCACCTCAATTACGCTGCTATACAATCGCGCAGAATTCCGTTGGCCAAAATCAGGAAGTTCGCAAACACAGCATGTATAGAACCGATGATTACTTTCTGGATCGCTTATCAAACCCCGAGTCGCTTGTGTCCATCCACGCGAGGTTCTCTTGCAAAATCAGCCGCAATTGCCGCTGAAATGAGGACCTGAGAGAGCAGGGTCGGGCCGTCCGTGAGGACTATAGTTAGGCAAATCTGGCGCGCAGTCACGCTCCCACTATTGCAGAACATTTGAACCGAACGTTTTACTATGCTGACGGTTCTCGAGGTCCGGAATGGGAATCTCGTGTCATAGTCCAGATCATACTAGTCTCGAGTATTCGTTAGCAAGCCAAACAGAACCCCGTCATTGCAGAAGCTGTCTGGGGTAATGAAAAGCACGGTTCTATCATTGTAGGTTTCCCCCTCGCGATGCGTGCAGTTCTGCCCCGCCTCACAATGTGAACACAGGCGCACGTCACGGATCTGAAGTGACCAAGCTGACTTGGTTTTAGCACCTGTACTCCACGCCCCTACAAGTGGTAGAGGATTATCCTCTCTTAGATCTATAGATCACTGGCGCTCCAATAGTTTAGATAATAACAGGTCCCAGTTCTTAAACATCTTCGCATCTAAAATTACTGAGCTTCAAGAGCCAACTGCGTTGACGCAATACTCCTTCGTATCGTGAAAGTTCCGACATCGACCAGGCGATCTGGCAGTAATGGTTTTGAGCAAAGTTTGGTACGGTTGCCGAACTCCTAGTGTCTACTGGCTCCAGCCGAACTCGCCATTAATGTTTTCCGCAGTATGTCGCGCGTCTCGTGTTATAACGCCCATGACCTACTTCGAGCGGCCGGTCATGATCACCTGGTAACCGACCCTTAGTGGTGGGCCGTGATATGTCATAAACCTTCATCAGTGTATTAGGGAAGCCCCGATGTCACACTTGGTAATAGATTTGCAAGACACGCAACGATTCCTTAACTGCGGCTGGTGGTTCAAAACTGCTTCCATCTCGCGTTGGCGGTCCGGTTTCCAGGCTACGCATGTTAAAGACTCTTCTACGTATGCTCACCGCGCGCATGTCGCATTGTCTGGCGGGTGATCCGTACATTATTAACCCGCATCAAAATTTCCGTTAGTCAGCGGCAGAGTAAGAGTCTTCGGTTTCTGAGTGGAAGCTACTTAGGGGGGCAGGGTCGACAAAGATTCCATGCCTTTTCCTTCTTCATGTGTGTCGCCGAAGGATCAGGTGGATGACATAATGAACTTAAATGAGGCAAGCATCGAATGCGAGACCCTCCTGTTCGTCCCCGCCACTCACTGCTCAATCTTCTGGTCTTTGGCATCTCTTTATCGACGTACAGATCTGATCTCAGTCTCTAAGCAATTCAAGATCTAAGTACCGACCACTGATACTCCCGGTAATGCGTCCGGTCTCGCGTGAGCTCGTAGGATGATAGCTTTAATATATACTTTCGCTATGAAAATTACGTTCTACGGTTGATTACTAAGATCTGTCCCAAAGCTGCAGTATATGACAACAGGTACAACGGCACACTTAAAGAATGGGCGTTTTGATATTAAGTTCTTACTCTTGGTTGACACTGAAATTATGAGATGAACAGATCATCCATCGACCTTCGACTTGGCTTCTAAATACTCACTCGTATCGTGAACACCAATTATAGAAGAGTGCGCACTACCGAGCCTGACGGGAGCCAAGGCAATCTATCGATGTCTTATGAGGCTCCTCATTTACATCGTTCCTCGGGCAATCGTACTTAGAAATCATCGCAGGAGAGCATATTGAGTCTGCTCGAGTTTTCTTTATCTGATCCCAGACGTGTATTCACTGCGAGACTCCTCATAGACGTAACGCACCATTCCTCTCGCTTCATATGTATTGTTTGGAGGCCCCTAAAGTTTCACTCCTGGCATTTGCTGCACCGGTTCTTTCTGATTACTTCTGTCACCTAGAGCCGTGTGGGAGTAGTCACGTTCAACATGATTTCGAACCCAGTTAGAACCGTCGATGCTATTGCGCTATTGACACCGGACCACCAAGATGCACAATCTCATCCGGTGTCTCCCTGCTAGTGGGTACCTTCACTTCTCTCGTTCACGAGAGTCGTAGCCCATCGTTTATAGTCTTAACGTCAAATATCATGCAAGACTGCGTCATAGGATTAAACTTCTTGAGTCAAAGGTCTACGGTATAAACCATACATCCAATCGGCCATATAACTGCCATTCATTGATTTTATAATTTGTTAGCAGACTGGGGAGTCGAGAGAGATGTAAGATCACACCCGCTCCCGCAGGCCCTTAGATAGCGATCGGTATGCCCACCACTACAGATTGAGAGAAAACGAGCTACGTATCAAAAATTCCATCTCGGATGATATGTTAACTTTATCCCTTCTGGCCCACCAGCCGCAAGGTTTAACGGACAGGCAAGACCAATGTTTCCCTGCACAGAGGACTTAAGTGAGTAACGCCGCTTTCGGGCGAAACGCACCTACGATCAAGGACAACTCTACGCTAATAATCAGTCCGTCCTTTAGCTAGAACCGATCGCGGATATAATAGGAAGTCTACTCGCTTATAGTTGGTGATCCCGGTCATCAACCAAGCAGTCGTTGTACCTTGTTACAAGCCACGGACACGTTTACAATTATAGCTGCTATGTGAGTCAAGAGGGTGGACTATGCAACGACCGTGTATAAGGTATCTTGCTTAATGGTACGGTCTAATAGGGAAGATGTGGCATATACGCCGAGCTCAATGCGGCTTTTCGACGAGTACTTATCATAGAGTGAAGTTTGTTGTTTATGTGTTGCGTTCGTCACGTCATAGTCTTGTACGATTGAGCACATTGCGACTCACTAAGGTGGGTTGGGACGAAGTCATGGTAAGGTTGTTGGGGGCTACCTTCCCCAAATCCCGCTGGTCAGCCGCGTAACTTTGGGCGGCCCATAAGTCTACTCCCGGTGCGGTACATAGAAAGTGTTGCGCTCAGTCTTGTGGCGGTGTGATCGTACTGCCGTTACGCAAGTCCTCTTACGTACAAACCGAAGTGCCAAGCCCCTTAGACTCTCGTTGTTAGCATGCCTCCCGATTTAGTCAGAACGCCTACCGACTGGTTAGATCTTTGCGAAGTGTTATGGAACTAGTCCTTACAGAGCGCTCGTAAGAGCTTGTGCTCTGTATATACGGGAGTGCTTGATACTGGGAGCGTGAATGGGACCGGCCCCTCATTGACTGAAGGGGAAGAGCTGGTCAAATTGGCATCAGGCGAGCTCCCGGACGGAGGAAAGGGGACCCAAAACGGAAGGAGGAGCCATCGCATCGTGCGAATACACCGAAAGCAATTCTGCATTCGGTAGTAATTATCATCGGAAACTCACCCTCAGGCATCCTCCTCCAGTTAGGAACCTGCTAGGAGGTGGTGAAGATTCCTATATTTACATCGGTGTGATACGGGTTGAACGGGTTTCTATTCATATATCTCCATACTAGATTCTACAAGCTCTTACCCCAGTTAGGTCCAGATATGTGGGGGTGTCTTCGCCCCCGGGTAGCATCGACATGATTGTTTACCATCCAGGTAATTCTCATCCGGATGTAATTATAGTTTGATAAGTTTCCCCTGTCCGCAGGTGCGAACAATCGGTGGGTAGTTGACTGTATGGAGCTTAAACAGCAGCCTCAATTCTGCGTAAAACGTAACCCCGACCTCCATAGAAGTAGGCTAAAGCCTCTCAGCTTCGCCTGGCCGTGTTAGAAGCATCACAGTTACTAGAAGGGCTCATGGTGGCGACATCAGTAGTTACATGTACGTCCCTTTTTAGAAGGGACGCCAGTCGACCATCTTGGTAATCACGTCATTGATATCTGACCGGCTGAGGGAGAGTGGGATATTGGGTAGCGCTACATCCCTGCCGTCATGCGTCGTTGTCTTGCTGTCTAGTGCAACGGGTTTGGTTAGTATACGATAGCTGAGCTTTAAATCGGGGCTACGGAGGCGACCGCTTCGGCCTTATGAAAGTTTTGATTCCTAGACCAAGCTTAGGGTGTGCAAGGGACTCATGACCTATCAGACCATGTCCATCCCCCAGGCCCCCCACACATGTGACGTTAGCAGCAAGCTGGGATTCGCACAACCATCGTCGGGTCAAGCACTATCCAGCCGAGACGCCTCGAATAATCTAGCACGGCTACAAGCCACGAAGCGCGTGTTACCTCCCCGCAATCCTAGTTCTGAACCTCCGCTCGATACCGCCAGAGGTAATGCACAGTGCATGACCGTGATCTTAGCCAACTCGCATAGACGAATCGATCGTCAGTAGCCGTGTCGGGCAGATGTTGCATTTAGATGAGCAGTCACGCATCGTGATTACATTCGCAATGTCCGGCTTAAGTGATGCATGCCGGAAGACTATGCTCGTTTAAAATTGAGTGGCAGTTCAATGGTATATTCGACTGACCCAGGTGCACATCCATTCTGCTGAAAGGACTGAAACGAGGAATAGGCCGCCGCATGTTACATAGCCGGAATATCGTCTCCTTTGTCCTCCGCACTTGTATAACTTACCTCTTTACGCTTCACCCGCATTGGGCAGAACAGGTTACGTAATGCATGTCTTTTTGGTTCTTTTGTGATAGGTAAGGCAGTAGCGTAACTGCGTTCAGACATGGATTCATCACGCTATCCCCTGAAGAGTATAAGAGGGGTTGGTCAGGATGCACCCCTGTGCTTCGACCCGAGATGCCCCAGTATCGTCCAGCAGGTACTAACGGCGCCTTCACATTACTAACCCAACCTTTAAGTGCAATCGTCGTCCACCTTATGCTTCTAGATGGGAGCTGATAGAGAAAATCAGAAAGACCTTTTAAGTCGCCGGTAAGGACATGTGTTCGCAGTCTCCATGACCCATGTACCGTCTGGCACTCATGATGTGAGCAGTATTTATCCCTGTTACGACTCGCTCTCCCCGGCCGGTTATAATGGACAGGATATAGCGCAGTCTTCTAGGGCCGCCCAATCAAGTCGGGCTCATAGCAGAGAACTACTAAAAGGGGTATAGAGGGGCAATACAGGGTTACTTGGAGACCTATACCAAGCACGGACCTGCAAGAAGCCCGGAAGGGCTAACCAACGTATAGGCATGCTAAAAACCCCCTCGCCCTTTGGCCGACTTACGGCCAAGATTCCTTCGATACGCATCGTAATATGTGGACGATTAGAGGCGTTCAAACGTATACTACCCTCACATGGTCGATCCCGTCAACCTGAAACATACTGTCCCAACCTGCTAACATTCTCGCTCTCTGCGGGTCGTTCTTCTCTTGTGACGCTTCCCTAGCCGCAACGAGGGCCTTTTCAATCCCTTCGATCACCCGCGTCCAGAATTGGTCGACGTGTCCTAGAGTAATATCTGAGGCGGTATCTATTGAGGAGATCAAGCTGACACCAGTCGCTGCACACGCTGGAAATAACCATTACAAACGTGGTGTGTAGCTTGCAAGCGACGAGTTATCCTGTCAGTCGGTTACACGAGCAAACCCTTTGTCTAACCATCTTGCCTGAGTGTTGCTTTTACCTATGGGGTTTGGATGCATAGGAGGACCTGGGAGCGTGCGGTCATATGGAGCAACGACACCCTCAAGTCTTACTCAACACACTGCATTGAAGACGAATATAACAGGTCACAAGAATAATGCGGTAGCCATTTCGTTTCTGTTCAGAAACTAATCAGCGACCTAACGCCCCCTGAACGAATTTGTTGCCGAGCATCTTGACCTCCAGGCAGTAAGCAACGGCTCTCTGCTAACTCGGATCAATGCGCTGTGGGCATGAGTAGATTTGCCGAAAGTGTGCGAAGAGCGCCTATGTGTCATCCTGTAGTCCAACTCTCCGTAGGCAGTCTCGGAGGAGTCACCATTAAACCATCGTTGTCGTGTAGTGCAAGATGTCTACGTTCACGAGACAGTCCTCCTGTGCAGGCTTATGTTAGAGGGGTGTCCATACGTGAATGTCATATTTTTGCCCCTATCCTAATTTTCCGCCCTTAGAAGAACCAGGTACGCCCCCATTTGCGGAGTTACCCGGCAAACGCAGCACTCACGGATTGATATAGACCGTACCATTTACAACCTTGAGGAGCGCCATATGCCTTCAGGCCCTGACACCTTCTTGCATAAACTGCTGGGTAAATCAAATTGGGAGATGCTGGGAAGGTAGTCGTTTGTAAGTACGTAAAAGGTTGTTAAGCAGTAAGTTAGGTGTGTTCTCTCATAGAAATTTTCCCGTCCCATTCCTACTTTTCACTGAGCATGAATGGTATTGTGAAGTCATCTTCGACTTTACCGATGATCTAAATAGGCCCCATCAGCATTAACATCCGACGATCTTTCTACTATCACCCTGGGGGTGTTTGAAGACATGCCTAGACTGCTACATGGGGGTAACGAGGCGTAGGTTGCCTGGCGACCGGCAGTTTTATTTACTACATCTGATTCCTTTAACTCCAGAACTGTTTCGGGTATACAATGGGGCCATTGAATTAGTTGGCAACTCGACCGACGCTTGACTTCAAAATTTAGGCGGTATAGGATGGCGATCTCTGGTGGGCTTGCAGTAACATCGTGGGCGCGTCTGATTATTAGTCTACGGAGCGCGCGACTCAACAGTTGGAAGTCGGGCAGACGCCCTTATGTTCAGGCTAGTTTACGTAAGCACGAGTCCAACCGCCAATAGTCTATTTACCACTGTGATGTGGCTGGAAGAACCCACAGGGAGGGGCCTACTGGTGTCCAAATACGTTTGTCCGAGGGCAGTATCATTTAAGGGCGCGTATCTTCTTTGATAGTTCCCGTAGTACGACGAATCCGATGGACCAATAAAAATCGAACGCCCTGTCTTAGTCTAAATACCCCTCTACCATTACTCGAAGCACTGCGCGGCTTCTATTCCCGCAATGTGGCCCCTCCCTGTCAATAATTGAGCATCGACTAGCCATGAATAGAGTTTCTTTTCCTGTATGTTACTAGCGGACCGCCATATCAGTTTTTACGTGAGTGAGCACAATAAACGATCAAATCCCCGGAGCGGGATTAATTTATAATTTTATAAGGGTGACACAGGCGCATTCCCTGTCGTTTGTATGGCTAAGATAGTTAGAGCCCACAATGACGTGTCCGCGTAATGTGTGAATATTTTAACATGACCGATCTCGCGCTCTTTTAAGTTACGGTGTTTATTATTCTCCATGATCGGATGGAATACCCTGCTTTTTTTGACGCTCGTGCACCACACCCCCTACCCCCGGAAGAATCACGAGTGTTGCTAGTCTGGGGTTTCTCTTGAGCCGAAGTCACGGTCCTACTTCCTGACACTGATGGGTGAGGCTGAGGAACCTGAAAAGCCCTATCCTCCAGTGCCGTATCAACGGATGGACACGACAGTTTGCGCGAGGTGGCCAGAGTTAACCAAATCTCACTCGGCTAGCCCATTTAACAATGAAGTCCCGCTTTGTATGGCGTCCCTGATCGCTCCATAGGACCACCCGTGAGTAAATCAGCACTACGTCCGTAGCTAATGTATATACATGTTGTACGCATCCAGAGGAGACCCTAACGAGGTGACTCTCCTCTCCTTTTTTCGTAGCTAGATTTGCGGCTCTGTAACTGTCCGCGGATTCAACCCTAACGGGTGCAATTGTCCGACGGCAACCGAAACGGCGCAATTTGAGTCTCTGTGTTAGATTAAACGAGGGACAATGACTGTAGATAATCCGCGATGTTGGCTTTTGGCAGACCTGCTGACTCTCGCCCACTGACTGACACCACCCTAGCCGCCGCAATTTCTCGTTAAGGTGTGACGCAGATAAAGTGCTACTCGGGATGATGTCTCCAAAGCCCCACATATTAGTTGTGGGGCCACGGTCCATCAAACCTCGACATACAGTCTACGTATCGTGCTCTTATACTAGGCCAGGTCGCAAATGAATGTCTGTGAAGAAACCGAATACGCTGCTACCTGACAGTGATAGCAACAAAGATTTCAGCGGAGCTTTTGTAACGATATAGATGAGCCAAATATATAAACCGTCATGTTACGGTTCCGTCGATGCCATTGGTGTCTTCAAAGTCTATAGATACAGTTATGCATCGATGGACACATAAGCAGTGAATCAACTACGTCTATGAAACTGGCTGCCGATGTTGGCATTAAGTTCGACGTATATATGTATGAGTGCATTCGGAGAACAGCCCTAGTCCTGGGATTGTACGCTCTATCTGCATTGATCTCCATAGCATCTTTGTAACTTCATACACCAGGACGACAGGAATGTGGCGTGGTTATTCCATTTAACTTAGGCTCGATCAAGGTGCACGTACGAGGAGAAGGCCCTACTGATATACCAGCCCGGTGGGTTATGAGTAGCCAATACTGACGGCTGCTGCCCAGATTGGGGAGCCACTTTAGGTTGTGACCGCAAGCGTATTATCCTATAGAATTAGGTCCGCAGTAACTAACCAGAAAGGAGCAACCGACACAGTAATCTCCCGAGCAGCCTGTAAGCGGCTCACAGCTACCTTTAATCACGCGCTAATACGGTATAAAACGAGAGCTTTCGCGTACGATTCCGTCAGGTTCATCCAATACTCAGACGATACGTTGAAAAGGTGTTGGATAAACTATAGTCACTATTGGAGAACCCATGACCTATCCGGTGCGCCGTTTATGCCCATGACTTAGTTCCCCAAAGTTCTATGTAGTATGATTAATTACGTGCTGTGATATAGTCACTCATAGTGGAAACAGTAAGGTATACGCCGCCGTGCCTACAGAAGCATAGAGAGACAAAGGTCCATGCCAGAATCTTTCTGTAAGGTTGTGTGTCCTCTCTGCAAGTAGTACGTGCTGTGTCTTATCAGTTAAGTTGCAAGCGCTTTATAGCATTTAGCCCTCGTCTCTGCCACAGAAAATGCCACCGTATGCAGAAATCATTTAGCTTCGTCTGGGTTAGTCTGGAATAGTGCCGTCACTGATTTTCTACGTTGTACGTTTCATTTGCCTCATGTCGTCCGATCTGAGAGTGGGTACGGAAGCCTACGATGTAAGAAGTGCACCCCGCTCCATGGGACGTTCACCGGATTGTTGGCTACGGGACGTCCCTCGTTTCGGCCCGTGTAATCCTTTGGGTCGTTCCACGATGGAGCCCGCGCTTTTGCCTGGTAGAACCGTACATTCGCTGCAATAGAGTGTTATCAGCCACCTGCTCTTAACTTTCTCAGCCCGGCACTTGCTGCGGACCTGAAGTGCACTCGCCCTAACTCACTGGGTCTCGTATAGCGTGGTCGTAATACGGACTGACTCAGGGATTGAACAGGGTTAAGATTTCGCTTACGGCAAAATCTGAAATACTACCATCGAAATGAAACTTATGACCTAAATTGTCGATTCAGGCGTTAGCCTCCGATTTTCCGAGCTCTAGCCTACCTAACAGAGAGTACTGAGAACTAGAATATTCTAGCCATGGAAGTTGGGGAGGATAAGCGTAGCGGTGCGGCTGGCTTTAAAAATTTTGCCCTCCGTGTCGACGCCTGTGAATGCAGGGTCACCGAAACGCCCTCACGGACGGGACATTTCCAGTAATGTAGGATGACCGAGCAATATATATCATCTCCACCCCTTCGATGGGAGTCCGCCTTTGTGAACGTGATTATTCTATTAGAGCGGCAATGGTCACCCCCCAAGATAAGCCTCCTACAGCCAGTGCAAGAATACTGAGTAACATTCACATCAGTTCCCATCGGATTTCGAACACCTCTTAGATCTTAAGGGTATCCGACCTCGATCTCCAATGTGGGCCACGCGCTAACGGCGAGAACTGATGCTTGGGTTTCTGAGCGCACATGCCAGGGTACACCTAAGGTGGCCCTCCTCGGATCGTTCCGCTGTAGCATACAACCATTAGAGAGCCCTCGGTGCTCGTTCCCTGGTGAGCACGAGAAAAGCGCGATCTCCTTTCAGCGCGTCCCCTTTGACAAGCTAAAGATGCGCCCGCCCGCCGCATCCAGAACCTCCGGGCCCTGTAGTTAAAACACTTACACGAGTGATTACATTTATTGTCGTCTTAGCATGCCTGCGATCTGACTTTTGAGAAAGGGTATGATATCCTTATGGGAACAGCTAAAAGCAGTCGTATCTTGGGAAACAAGACTGTTTCAGCTTCTTATCCGCGGCGCCCAGTGCTTGCGCATCTTGAAAACCTAAATCAAAAGTGTAAACCCAGTCGCGGAATAGTCTGAGCCTATGATACTCGATGGGCCATAGTGAGGTGCTATCTAAGACACGTATGAAAACGTGAAGCACATGGATTCCCGTTATCTAATCCCTGCACTCGCGAGTGACTCGAGCTCCGGCCGGCTCGGCAAGAGTCTCTCTGCGGTCCTCAGACGATGAGAAATCATCTATGAGCTAATGTAAAAGGCTATTGGACTAAAACCCTCCGTAGACTCAGGAGCACGACTTATAGGATCGGCCGATTATAGGAGGAGTGCGTGAGTACGACACAGAACTCTTTGCCGTCCGATAACTAGATACATATCGAGAAGCGCGACTATGACGCACTTTATCTTATTATGGCAATGGGCGAGGGAAACCTGGGGCTTTACGCGGCTCCACATGAGTATCTCGGCCGGGGCGTATTGTGATTGTGTGTTTATGCGGCGTGGTGCCTCCGCGGACAAACAAATCAAGTGTTTCGAGTTTCCTTATGCAATAGCAACTAACTCACTTTGCCGTACCGTTAATCTGCTGTGAATCGAAAGGTGAGTCAATCTACGGCGATTGGAGAATACAGACGCGGGTCACCTCTATTCGGCGACTGACATCTGCTGCATTGCAGATAAGCAGACATAGAGGCCGCGTAGTTTGCTTTCACTAGCTGCAGTTCAAAGAGATATACTGGCGGCTATGTATTTACAAGCAAGGATATTTTGGGCCAGGGAGTCAGGGCGTTCGCAGCGACT
>NW_024705217.1:0-2628 GCF_018977255.1 Callorhinchus milii | reverse complement strand
TTTTACTAATAGCAATTTTGAGTCCCTAGGAAACAATGATGTCAAGAAAGAGAAAAATTGACTCGGAGTGTAGGATATTCAAAGAACAGTGGACTTATGATTACTTTTTCATGCAGTACAAGGAAAGAGCTGTGTGTCTGATATGCCAGAATATAGTGTCTGTGTTCAAAGAATACAATTTACGTCGACACTATGAAACTCAACATAAAGATAAATATGATTGTTTGGTCGGAGAAGTGAGAAAAACTGAAAAATACATTAACAACTCAGCAAAATACTTTTGTGAAGCAGAAGCAGCTAAATATTTCATCACTGCGAGCAAGTTTTCAAGTTGCCAAGCTAATAGACCATTCGTGGAGGGAGAATTTGTTAAAGAATGCCTTCTTTCTGTTGCCAAAGAGATGTGTCCAGAGAAGGCCGATTTATTTAGTACAGTGAGTCTTTCAGGACCTACAATTACACGGAGGATTGAAGAAATGGGAGACAATTTGCATCAGCATTTGCAAAACTCCACAAAAAAACTTTCCTATTTTTCCTTGGCACTCGACGAAAGCAATGATGTTCGTGATTCTGCACAACTTCTAATTTTTATTCGTGGGACGAATGACTATTTCGAAGTCACAGAAGAGCTTGCTGCACTGCAAAGCATCAAAGGAACAACTACAGGAGAGGATATCTATGAAAAGGTTTGCCAAACTGTGAATGGTTTGGAGCTGAACTGGGCTAAACTAGCCAGTGTGACAACTGATGGTGCTCCTAGCATGGTGGGGTCTAAGAAAGGAGTAATTGCTCGCATTAACCAAGAGATGGACAAACATAACCATTCTCATCCAATAGCCATACACTGCCTCATCCACCAACAAGCGCTGTGTAGTAAATCACTGAAGTGGGACTCTGTTATGAAAATTGTGGTATCTTGTGTTAACTTCATTAGAGCTCATGCACTAAACCACAGACAATTTCAGGAATTTCTGTCTGAGCTAAATGTTGACTATGAAGATGTTCTGTACCACACAGAAGTCCGTTGGCTGAGTCGAGGGAGAGTTTTGAAACGTTTCTATGACTTACTTCCACAGATTACAGCTTTTCTGCTTTCAAAAAACAAAGAAGTACCAGAGCTCAATGATGCAGAATGGAAATGGCACCTTGCCTTTCTGACAGATGTAACAGAGCTACTCAACAGTTTCAATGTGCAACTTCAAGGAAAGGGGAAGCTCATCTGTGATATGCAATCACATGTCAAAGCATTTGAAGTAAAATTAGGCCTCCTCATCAAACAAGTGAAGGAGGAAAACTTCTGCCATCTCCCCACAACTCAAAATCTGTTAGCGGAAAAACCATTGGTTGCATTCCCAAACAAAACATGTGTGGATTCACTGGAAAAATTGCAAAAGGAGTTCCAATTTAGATTTAAAGAGCTTCATCTCCATGAACAGGACATACAGCTTTTCCGTAACCCATTTTCTATTGACATTGAAAATGTGGATACAATTTACCAAATGGAACTGGCTGAACTGCAGAATTGTGACTCTCTGAAAGACGCATTCAAGTCAAGCAGCCTTCATAATTTCTATGCATCTCTCCCCTCTGAGACATATCCTCATCTCAGGAACCATGCACTCAAAATGGCAACCATCTTTGGCAGCACTTATGTCTGTGAACAGACTTTTTCCAGAATGAAACATTTGAAATCTCCAACCAGATCTAGACTAACGGATGCACACTTGCATCACTTGTTACGACTAGCAGTGACAAATATGGAACCGGACATTGACCATCTCATTAGCCAAAAGCAGGCCCATAGTTCCCATTGAAATACTGGCAAGTTTGTTGATTTAACTTTACTTGTTCTTCATTTTAAATATTGTATTTGTTCCCGTTTTGTTTCTTCACTTCAAAATAAGATATATGCAGTGTGCATAGGAATTTGTTCATAGTTTTTTTTAACTATAGTCCGGCCCTCCAACGGTCTGAGGGACAGTGAACTGGCCCCCTGTTTAAAAAGTTTGAGGATCCCTGATGTAGAAGCTTGTCCTTCCTACACAGCTCCTCATCTGAGCCAGCATTTTCATAAGATGCATTATTGCGTTTTGCTAAGATGCATTGCAAGGTCTCACTGGAAGTTGAAGTGAGACCTTCTCCGTAGCATGGTGGAAAAATGTTTTATTTTATTTCTAACTACGTGACTTTACCGTAAGAACTAAAGAGTATGGTGTGCTTGCTATTGGATGACAATACAGTTAATCATTGCTCAGCACGGGTTCTGGATTTGTATATTCGCGAGTTACAAAATGGATACGAATTCCTTATTCGCGACCTGCCAGGCTCGAGTATGCACGAGTGTACGTAGTGCCTAATCACCAACACCGGGAGATGCATGTGTAGTGGTGACACGCAACGTTTTATATTTGAAACTATCTGCGAAGATTCGGCATGCCCGCTCGGCTGCCCGCTTAGTCGTGAAGTCTCGCAGTGATCCCGCTCTGAACTCGCTATTGTGCACTTTTACTTTATAGGTACTTACAGTCGACTCGTTTATACATTTTGGAATAAACGAGTCCACTGTGAGGTCTATTACAAATGGGAATGCAATCAAGGAAGGTGTTGCGGCTAGCGCTTCCAGTGTTA
>NW_024705216.1:29635-61728 GCF_018977255.1 Callorhinchus milii | reverse complement strand
CCAGCCGGGACGCAGACGTTTTCCGCAACCCGCATTGAGCACCTGTAAAAACGGTAATTGATCCGGCCGGACGATGGTCTGTGCCCCAACCAGCGGCAATCCGGCCGTAATCGAGGCTGACGGAGACAACAAAACCCCAACCGCTCCTAGCCGATTAGGCAGGGGCTTCCGATACCGCAAGGGAATAAGCATCTGTGAGCCAGGTGGGATGTCAACAGATGCCACGGACAGCGCCTGCACTTGTGCGGCTGAAGCAGGTCGCCCCCAGATAGAGTTCCAGTGCGTAGCCGCGGACATCTTTGTACCACTAATCTGGCGCATTCGGAATTACTCCAGGTAGGATGTGGCTCTCTTTGAAGGACAAACTCCCGCAACCAGCCAGCTTATTTGCTACTTTGTTAGATCTGTGGCGTAATGCCTGACCACCAGTCATACTCTACGCCACTACGTCCAGGATCCATACCGGGGACCGTTTTAAACGCGAGTAAAGTCGCCGGGCGGCACGAACGAGTTTACGGTGCACCTATTCAACTACGAAGAAAAGATCTGGTTTG
The DNA here is from genome assembly GCF_018977255.1 of Callorhinchus milii. Classification (NCBI taxonomy): domain Eukaryota; kingdom Metazoa; phylum Chordata; class Chondrichthyes; order Chimaeriformes; family Callorhinchidae; genus Callorhinchus; species Callorhinchus milii. The sequence goes on along the minus strand of NW_024705216.1, from coordinate 61,174 downwards.
ATATATTTCATAAAACAACCGGAGCTTTAGCTCAAGTCTCTGCTATTATGTGTTAATTGAGGAAGTTAGGTTCATGAACATGCGGATCGTTTTTTGCTTTCCTTTACGAGCCGTTTTCACCATACGTAAGGTCGGTGCCTCAAAGTCATGGCACTTTCCGGGTTTCCTATCCCTCGGAACCTTGACACACTATACGCAGCGGTCCTCTGGCCTAAATGGGGCTCGTGTCTGTCTACCCAAGATTTAGGTGAATTCGATATTCCTCCCCCCTCGCGATTACAAGCCCATTGTCCAATACAAAAGTGAAGATGTAGTCGGGTAAAACCAAACATCAACTCGCTCGTTGCAGACCGCTTGGGAGGGATGCATCTTTAGTTGCCCCAGACGATAAATATCAAGACCACATGAGCCCCCGCGTGCAGTTGAATCTGCACTATAAGGCGAGGCAATAGCCCACCACAGTTGCCTCGAACAAGCAGGGTACGCCCTATGTGAGAGTCCAAGCGCTCGTTCGACGTAATCGTTCAAGTCACACCTCGTGAACGCAGGATCGGCTGGGCTGGGCCCTTGTTCCGATATAAAAAGCTCACCTTAATTTCCTACTATGATTGAATGAGCACCCGTGGGCGACTTAACGCTTGTAATTTTAGTAGACAAGAGAGACCGGTCGCGGTTAGGAGAGCGGAGTCATACCACGCGCCTGGATAGAAAGTACTAATAGTACGGATGACGGGGACATTCCCTGGCTATAGGCGTTGGTCGAAAAAAACTCGACGTGCTAGGCTCTCGCCCATCAGCCTCCCGTTGCGTCACAGACCAAGGCTGTGAACATCTTAGTAGAGGAGGGTGGCCTCCATCTGCTTGGGCTGACAACACCACGTAGACAGGCTTAAAGGACTATCTCACATACAGTGGCATCATCCGTGTCACTTTCTGTGTCACCGTGTGCACGAAAGTGCAGCGGCGGGAGATGGGTTTCTCATCGCTAGAACTCGGCAGCCGAGCTGACTTTCTTAGAAGAGGCTCATTGATGTTAAGAAGTAGCCGCAGCCATCGATTACGTTGCTCCAAGGTAGGCATGTTAATCCGTTAAACGACTGCGGAGCTAAGTGTTGGCCTATCCGCGAAGACCTGTCATTTGGCGAGTAAGTCTGATCTGGATGACCACAAGTGATCGCGGTCTACTTCTTTAAGAAACCGCTGTTCCCTGTCCTAAATCTTTCTGCAGCATGAGATAGCCGGGCGCATCAGTGCTAATTCCAAGCAGTTTGCCTGCCCCGAGCCTATTTAATATCTTCTTAGTTACTTCTCGTTGGCGTAGGTAGCGCTTGACCTATTCCCACGTCTATAAAACTTGGCTGCTATACTCTTACTCATAGCTCGCTCCTGTTATTCGAGGCAGTGAACTCAGTTGATACAATTTAGAATAAGGTGTGGGTCATAGACAGAGCATAATGAGATATAGGCAGACTGGGAGCCCTAAAGCCACACCTGTATCACCATTGCTAATGTCGGGGAGTTGCGTACTTGCCTAGCCGACGAGACAATAGCGTGAGGTTCCTCCACTTCTCCTATCGTTACGGTTTCCGATACCGATATTCGGCCGAGGCACTTGACCAGTGGAATCCCGCCTAATGAACTCATGCACATAGACGGCTTTATGCCCCCCTTTCCATGCTAGCTGAATAGGGATCAGCTCAGATCTCGATTAGACCTTGTACTGTTCGCTACTGGCTTTGGATGTCGTATAGTTCGGGCAGGCTAACTGGTCGAGACGTCCCTTTACCGTACGCTCCATGTGCCGGCGCAGGCGTAAGTTTGAACCGACGGAACGCACACATCAACAAGCGATGTCATCGCTGTGTTTCCTATCAATTAAGCAGCACCTGTGTTTTAAGGGTAGGTGGACTGTCAAGAGGAATTGACAAACGCTAATACAAGATGAGGTAACACTTTTCCAATAAATAGGAGTAAAAGTATATACACCAAGGCACGTCAAACTCGCGGGCGCAACTTTATTGCACGGGAACGCAGAAATTGACGTGAAGCAATCCACTCCAAGCAGCGGGATTTCAAACAAGGCTAACCAACCATTTACGACGAATTCGTTGCGCTCCAATAATTAGTATTTGGAAACGTACCAGGTCAGTAGTCCACCCAAAATCCATATCTATCGCAGCGGAACGCCATTCTCCGTCAACCGTGACTTTAAGACGGTACAGTGACAGAGTCATGAAAAGCCCAGAACACGTGGGCATTTTCATCTTTCTAGGGGCCGGTAGACGTACTGCAAGGAATTAAAGGTTGGTTTGTCAGACGCGCCGATCCTTAGTCCAACTGCTTGTCATCCCCAGATATATAGTTTACTAGTGATGGGACTCTCCCGGCCTGGGGGTCGGCTTTGGTGTAAGCAGACGTCCTCAGAGCTTTAACATATGCAATAGTTGCCCGCGGTCTATCGCAGTGAGGTTTCCCTATATGGCACATTAGTGAACGGAGGATCGTCGCGTCCCAGCGGATACTTGACGTAATGCCTCCCGCCGGGTCGGTTCCTTTTGTCGGCCTCGAGATTTAGTCGACGGCGACCGACCTCGGACACACCACACCATCTATGAGGCAAGGTTAAACAACTTTTGATCGTTGAAAACGGTCATGTACGGTGCGGATAGACAACTACCGTTGCACCCCCTAGCTATATTATCGTTATTCAACGCGGGCTTAGACGGAACTGGACCACTTCAAACCTAAGGCGGGCCGCCTATTGCGAGATCAGATCTGTTCAACTGCTCTGAGGGTCCCAGACGACTGTGTACGATATTTCGTTGGTCTTTGTCCACGCGCGCGCGCACTTGCACATGAGTAACGCGCGTATGGAGCGACATATATCGTCTAGTTTAAGGGTCACAGACCACTGCGGAGGCTCGTCAAATAAAGTTACTGTCCTTCCCCGTTGGTGCTACACGGAGAAAGCAAATAGCGGGCCATGAAAAGGTATTTGTCTACAGGGGGTGTCCTCGTTGGAGATACTTTGGAAAGGCGGGCATTCTAGTACGCCGTTAGCTTGGACCCCCGAATTGGGATGATATAGTTAATACGTGGTCACGATGCTATCTATATCGCGTGTATCCTACTCTGGTATACAATAGGTACGGGTGGTATGAATAGACCGCACTTTCCATGCCTAACAGTATACCACGATATAGGATACACAGTGCTTTTTTAGCGATGCATTGACACCCTCTGAACTGCACGACTAGAACGGACCGCGATCGCTGACTAGCTTTAGGGGGCCTATTATAATAGGCTACGAGGAACACGTCAGCGTACCTCAGGCCGACAGAAAACGAACCACAGGAATCTGCAATCATGGTAGACCTGAGACTAACACCTCCCAACTACACAGAACATCGGTACAGGTATGGGAACCATACAACGTGTGTTTACAGCTTTAAAAGAGCTTGTCTTAACGGGTCCGACAAATGAGGACGGTTTAATGACCACAAGATTCACCCTTATTTATTGTAGTGACGCCGACGGAACACGTATGATGGTCGATGTGTGGGTCATATCGTCCTACGTATTCGAAAACGATTGGTCACAAGAGATAATCAGGTACATTTGGTACTCATATCGATGACATGAATACCAATATTGGGCCTCTGCGGAGAAACAAGGTAGAGACTGTTCAACCTCTAACGGCTAAAATCCCTGCATACTGTTAGCACAAGGTATAATTTCTCAAAGGTTGCAAACCAACACTCGTGAAATGAAGCTCAGCGTATCTAATGACTCATTTATACCTCGACACTTATGTTTTACTTCTGACTTTCGATTGATATTAGTGTGCTGTGATACGTTCCTCGGCACAGACCCACAACTGCGTTGTAGTACACGGGGAAGACCTAAGGAAGCCTCATTAAACGAATTCGCTTTAACTCAAGTTGAGATTAGAACTAAGACCATTCAGCGCCGCAGATAAGTCGGCTCTAAACGATCTTATTACCCACGGGACGACCGCTAGAATCCGCATCGTGTCGATGGCTCGTCAGGCATGGGCGGCATAGGACGCCCCTGGAAGACTTCATAAGAAACCACTATAAGAGGCTAGCGTCTACTGAAATAATTTCCGCTAATCTTATTAGACCCATTGAATATGACAAGTATGTTCAGGGGGAGCGAGAAGGTTCAATTGATAGACGGAGTCTTCAATCGGGTGGCTTCAAGATTCTGTGGTTTACCCCACGTGTTCCCATACAATCGGTAAGCGAAGCGGATGCGGAGCGAGTCCCAGAATCAAGACCCTGAAGTCAGCGTTTTCCGGCTAATTGACGTCTAGGAGAATAATTTAATGCGTACATTATGTCTGCGTCACGGGGGTTCCGTGCGATGTGATTGCCTGACGCTCAATCTGCCCCAATAAATACGGTTTAAGCTAGAGCAACGGATACATTCGACCAGTCTGTCATCTGAAAGGCACCACATGTTCTGAACCTACGCGGTTTGTTCCATCCTAACAGACTAACATGTCTTCCGGGGGGGTACGCTACCCGTCCTTGGGCATCAGTGATGATATTTAATTCACCGGCTCCTTAGTCGCGAGAATGAGTCTATAACCTACTCAGGCAGGCTCGCGGGTTCCCATTCTTTCTAAGTATCGTAAAAGTAGCGCCCACCAAACACATGGGAGAGAACTACAATAAAAACATGATGGTGCTCACTAGCAACCTAGAATGGCTTATAAGAAGTGTTTATGAGGCTAGTTAATGAGGAACACTAAAAAAGTTACTTTATTAAATCGAATAATATAGGACAGAAAACGAACCTTGCTGTTCTTCCTGATCGCTAATTCCTAACTTCGGTGGGAGTCAATGTCCGGAGGGCGGATAGGGATCCAGCGCTTCGGGGGCCGCCGTCCGGTACTAAGGGAATGGCCGGTGCAAAAGGAAGTTAGTCCAGTCGTGTTGGTCTATCTTCGTCCGATAACTTGGCCCACGTTCCGGTCAAGTATGCCGCTTGACCGCCTTATTCTTCGATTTACGTTAGTGAGGAGGTTTAAGAGCAGTGGTGCGTTGCAGCAGGCACTTGATCCAATGACGACAGTGTCGCTTGGGACTGATACATTGTTCGATTCTATGTCTCTTACCTCCTCTTATGTCTCTGTTATAGGGATCCGTTGTCAGCGACACCAGATCAGTGTTTAATTTCCCTCGTTCCCTTATATTTCCGTGTCTGAATAAGGGGCGGAGTTATGATATGAGAGTTTTGACGTTGGAGAGCCATTAAGCATGTACCCGGTCAGCCATAGCGCCCAGGGCGAGAGGGGAACACGTCTCGCGCCACGCATAAACACCCTGATTCGGGGGGCTAATTGCCGATGTCGTAGTTTCCCCACTCCCAAGGTCTATACCTCTACCTTGAATCAGGAGGAACCAGGACTCCACTCTGAAGTCCTTTAACTCTATTCGCGGGTGTCTCGGCCGTTATGACTCTAGTCCGCATGGGTGAGAGGCAGGAGTTATATCAAACGACATATCTAACTCTGGGTACAGAGACCCGAGGCCCCCAAATTACTGATATCCACTCCTGGTCGGAAATCACCGCCCGCACGTATGGACCACGACAGGTTCGCTCGCTTAGAACTCTGCCGCACTTACGCGACGGTATTTTGTGGAGCGTGTGCCTCTCCGATTGTCTCATTGCGTGTCTTAGAGCTATATCACGCTTCATCTATTAGTGGGGAGCGCGGACCGTGGTGACCCACGAACATGACGTGTCTGCCAGTGCAACCCCTGTGCCTAAGCCCGTCTGCACGGTACTGTCGCGCCCTCTTCACACAACACTGGGTGAGAGCTAACTTTTGGAGGTGCGCCGGGCATTACACGTGTAACGGGTGAGCCATTTCCCTCTAGCAAGCGTTACGGTACGGTGCAAACTTTTGCCGCCTCCATATGAATGGGTGATCGTCTTGGGTTTTTTCGCATCCAAAGAGTCCACCTGTATAAACTGTTGATAACCTTTATCGGACCCTTCACACTTGTTGCTGCGGGTGTAAGGTTCACGCCGGCAAATACCCCCCCCCACGACGCTGTAAGGTTCCCAGGGTAACCCGGCACCAGCTTTTGCCTTCATTGTATCAAAGTATGACGGCACACAGTTATACGCTTCCGACGCAGCGCTAGTCAGCCGGCACTCATAGTGTAGCAAAACAGCTAGAGTGGGCGCTGCCATTGACGACTACACATCCTCCTGTTGATACCGGTAGTTTCACTTCAGCTCGAGTTACCGTTCTAGGTATGCCGCGCCGTCTGCAAGATGAAGCAAGTAGGCGGTATCCTGCGTCTTAGCAATTCAGTTCCTTTTTTAAGGGCCGGGTGGTCTGCCAGTGCTGTGATAACATCAAAAATCACATCTAGCTCCCTTTTCTAACCTACTTTGTTACGTATTGCACTTAAGCAATATGTCAAGAGAGTATCTTTGCTTACCGGTCAGAAAGAGATTCCTTTCGACAATGAATCATCATGTACACTTCAGTGTCGGTACAGCCACTGTGTGAGGGCATACCCCAGACACATCAGCGCCCGGAAGCGCAGATACATTACATTAGTAAGTGAGTCCCGAAGAGATAGAGTTACATTGGACTCAATTCCTGGAGGTACAGCTGTTCTTTCATCAGCTACCGAGGTGATGGCTTTATTGGCCTTTAAAGTGTAACATGCCTTGTATACTAACAATGGACTCGCTATGGACTTGACAGAGTCTAGGATCAATGGCAAACAAGAACACGAGGAATCATTGAGGCGTTGCCACGGAATAGGACTTTAAATGTCACATTTGAGTCAATCAAACGATACTGTAGAACCACAGTACCTCACAATCCCCACGATAAAAGCGGCAGTCTCCGAGCAAATGCTCCTGTAAGTGGGGCCTTCTCGGGACCCTTCTAACAGCAAGCGGTCGTGCTGAGCTTGCCGCTCGGTCGCATCTTTTACGTAGACCTGGATCTCCGCACGAACGCACTTTAACTGATACTCTATCACGCGTTACTACGGCAAAATACTGGCTTTAGAGTTAGCCTGTGGAGAGTGCCTTTGTAAGCCAGCATGCACTTTGCCTTTTGCTAGTTCACTGAACACCATCACCACGTAAGTTCGCTATCCGTTGTGGGACCGCACAGCTGTCTCGCTACCTTCATACAACGCTATTGATTAGTCGGGGGTTAGCAGCGTTCATCTGAATACGATTCCCCCGAAACTCGATTAGACCGGCTCGGCGCGACCCTATATCTTAAAGGCAGCGATCACGCTTTAAATGGGCGGACATGTGACTGCATAAATTATGTATTCATCGCTACACTGCGGTAAGTCGTTACAAAAATTCGCATGTCTTAACGGATAACCCGGGGGAGGAAATCCAAGGGCACCAACGCTACGAGAAGAATTCATTGGCTGATTCCTCACAAACCAAACATTTCGTGAGACAAGGCAAGAGCGTACATATCTAGTGTGAGCGGTTCGCTAACTCTAGATACCATACAGTGTTAGGACAGAATGTATCTAAAGCCACAGCAGAGGCTTTGCCAAGTCACGCACTTAGTCCGACCCAGTATGAGGAACTATAGAACGGTTGGCCACGTAAAGACGTCAGTGGTTTGATGAACCATCTGAGTTCGACGCAATTCGCTTATTCGAATCTACTCTCATACCTTAAATGTCAGGTACCGACTCGAAGCCATGTCTAGTATGCCGCGCACCTATTCCCTTCCTGATTCTTGACATGATTTTATCCAGCCAATATTGGGTATACTGGACTAGTGGCTAAGACACAAGTGTCTATTGTAACAAAAGGGAGTTGAAGGGTCAAGGTTGGTCGGGTAAGGTCTTTTAAACAATTCCCCGTGTGCCGAACCTGCGTAATCGCTAATGTGTATCCCGCGTCCAAGAGTTACGTACGCGGTAGCTCTCGGGTTTGTAACGCTACACATACACCCCGGCAAGAGTTTTGGGGAAGCCGTCAAAAATATATATCATTGCGCCGTGTCAGAACTATGTTCGGGATTTCCCACTAACAAGTAGAACGTAGGCTTTTGGACAATCTGTTCGGGTTTGAATACTCGGTGAGGATATAAGTCATGGTACATTGAATGAGCAACCAGGCGCGAGCAGGTTCTCAGAACCTCGTCGCACTGGCCAAAAACTTCGCCGGAGTTACTTGATGGGGTACCTGCATCTTCTCTCAACAGGCACCTCTGTCCCTCACGCAAGCGCAGTAACCACAGTACGATTCCGGGCAGGGCCATGAATGAGGGTGTGTGGCTAGGATAATCACGTCTATGACAAACTAACCGAGCAGAGTATGATGAGTAAATTGAATTGAAAAAGTCCCCAGGGCTCTTTTACCCTGGTGAGTATAACGTCCCCCGGTATGGGCGATTGGCATTGAATACTGCTTCCTTCCTCCGGATACAGCAGCAGCACCCGGGCCGTGTCGACACTTTCCTAGCACGCATCACCGCCTGATGTGCACGAGTCTAGACGTACCTAGTCCGTGAACTGTCCCTTACACTCCGGAATCAAGATTACACGTCATCTTTAGCTTACCGGTGAGCGTAGGATGGAACAAAGTTTATAACCAACAGGGTTTTCGGTTGGGATAAGGGTATATATCGTCCTCCTATGGAATAATTGGGATCAGATGTCAATCATGGCTTTGCTCCTCAATTGGAGGAGACTATTGTCTTGACTCGCACTTTTGGCGAACTTAGTACAGCACCCCGTCGCCTGCTTTTCGGTCTAGGCGCTCGATATACAGTTCTGTATGAGACAGCCAATGGGCCACACCCCTTATAGCTCTATGATTTCCTCTAGCTCGGAATATGACTGTCCTTGATTAGCCCTCTTAGCGTACTAACCCTTAACGTCCCTGATTCGGTGTCCCCTAACCGAAGGACGAAAGTTGTTCGGTAAATCACTCAGTAAGCCCATCCTCCCCTATGCGCAGTCTACTTTGTGGGTTGGCTCTTTGTGAACCACACTCTATCCCTGCGTGGTAGATAGTGCGTTTTCCTATGGATGTCGAAACGAGCCAATGACTGCTCTGCTCGCACCATTAAACAGTATCCCACGGGCACCTTGACTTCTGTGAAGCTAACTGATTTAGCTGTTGTCCGAATTATTAGTAACAGCGGAGATACGTAGTACAGGGTACCTATCGTGTTTTATTGCTCTGACTAGACCTCATTGTTACGTAATTTATGACCATAATGTCTCGTTGCCTCACGATCCGAGGATTGGGCGAGAAAGAGGTAACACAGTGAGACGCTGCACCACCTTACCAATGCGCGTTGCGGGGACTCCGTGTAGATCCTTAGGATGGGTGCTCGAGCATGAGTAATCTCCGAAGCGCTGTCGGGGTCTTGAAGTGCTGGATTAGACTGTTACGTCACAGCGATAAGCTACTGGTTAGGGCCCTTCCAATCAAGCCGCTTGTAAGCTGTGGTTCCCAGTTCTAAATAACAGTCGTCCGCGCCAGCGTTCAGTATAGGTTTACTACCATTGGGCATTGTGTATGGTCTGCCACGTCGTATGCAGTCGTAATCACGCTCGCTAGCCCTTGGCATAAGGTGTTGAGGGAATCGCTAAAAAGTAAGTAATGTTGGCTAAACAGAAGTCGTGACCGAGCGCCGGGCGCGCAAGTGCCTGAGATTTCACTGCACTGCTCATCTTTTCCCCTCGCATTATTACCTCGTGTTGAAGGGCGATTGCTCGCGGGTAATGGGGAAGCTCCGACCGTATAGAGACGCAGGCAGACTTAGGCCAGACCGATTCAATTGTTGGGGATCTAACGTAAGGGCCAACGCGCGGAGGAGACTACCCATTGTCATGCCAGAGCACCAGAGTCAGCATCGCACTTCCATTTTACCATCCGTGCATAATTCAAACCGTTCGTACTACCTGTCGAGCCAGCATGTCGGTACTCTCGTTACGTCTCAAAGTTTTTGTTTGGGTTATCTGTCATCTCTTCATCAAATATTGGGCTACTATTTGATTCGATCCGTACATACTGTTTAAGCAATCAAACAACACCGAAGCAGCTCGCGGCCCGGTTACTTCGGATCCTGTGAGATAGGCAAGACGCTTGGCAAACATGGAGGAAGTTGCCTCGAATACAGGACTCTAACGAGGCAATTGTACTCGAACGAGAAATCCCAAGTTCATTCTCTGACAGTGGGTAAGCTTTCTTAGAGCCGCGGCCTTTGTCTGACTAGAACACAATGTAGGATCCCTCGCATGCACGACGGAGAAATGGTCATTAAAAGACAATGTTCAGTAGTAGCGGGGTACAATCGCATCCAAAGGTAGCGCGGACTTCGTGGCGTGTCCGTTTCTACCAGTCGGCTAAGTGGACAACAGTTCTAAGTAATTGACAATCTGAAGCTGTTCGTCGAAGTGCAATTTCGACCTAAAAGCGGAAGCTTGTGTTACTTGGTACATTCCTTTCACATCAGGCCATTCAGCTTGTTGTAACATCGCAAGGTGCTCGGCTGCGAGCACGTACAGTCGGTAAATTAGCTTGATCTCAGTCACTAGCTTGACCGACGGATGTTTCCTTCGAATCTATATCAGCTCCCCAGAGGGCTCCCCACTCCATATTCTCGCCATGTCCCTAGTATCTCCCAGGGTGGCTCAGTTCCAAGCGAAGCTAACACGGTCCTGTGGTTCGGTGTGTGGAGGCGGGCCCAGGCAGCATTCATTAGTTCCAGTGTCCTATTTGCGAAATTGGTAGTACGGGTCCCTGGTATCAATTCATGCAGATCGCGTCCGTGTCCATACAGAGCAAGGAAAATATAAGGGGCGTCGACCCTTGATTTGATACTATCTGGTTGAGGTCCTGTGAACCCAGTGCGGCTTTCGGGTCGGTACCTTAAAAATACTGTTGCGGCTGGGGCGTAGGATGTGCACTGGTGCACTAAAATACTCATGGGTGTTCCTACACCTTAATAGTCTGACGACGTCCTTACTAGCAAAGTTATACCATCCTCTTTTTATCTTGAGCGTGTGATGTTCCAGTCACAATGGCACGCCGTATCTAGAGTGCCGCCCGCAGTCGCTAACTCATGGAATACCGCATCACTATGTTCTACCTAATTTATGGCGTGTAGCAATGCGTGAGCCTGAGCTCAAATTGCTCCCGGTCACCGGACGCCTTTTTCTGGCTCCTCGCCCCCGTAGTACTGGCTGGCCCTTTCGCCCCTAGACCTTCTTTGTGGTTGCTGACCATTGCCCTCGGCGTGTTGAAAGAAGACCCCTAGCCGAGGTAATGATACGAGGCTTCTAGGGTGCTGATCACTAGTTCTTGGTCTCTCGACTTAGACGATGCGTCGCCTCCACACCATGCCGCTAAATGCAATGCATTCCTTCATGTTGGAAGTTATAGAGGACCGCTTACCAGATAAGACGAGACTCTGTTGAACACTGTATTACGACAAAGCATGCAAACGTCCCGCGCCCGACTTCTTCTCCCGCTCTGCCCCATTGCATGGGACGACCGTACTATCCATAACAAAGGTGACAGCATACTATAAACGGTACATAATAATACTCATTTTTTAATCCCCCTGTAGGTTTCCGTCACCATAGCTCCAATTCATCGAGGGCGGCGCGGCAGTCCCCCCTACTGAGGGAACGCGACTTACGAGGTAGTGCAATCCATTGGTGACGACCAAGGGTTAGAACAGCCCGTTATTATGATTAAACCCAATGATCCTAGGGTGTGCGGATAACTAAGGTATCGCGATGGATGCAAAATGATCGGTCTCTGCTTGTTACAAATAAGCCTGGTTGGGGGATGTCACAATGGCGTCCCATGGATGATCTCTCCCAAAATTTGGCCTCCTACTTTGATAACCAAGAGATGATGGGAACAATAGTGTCTTGGTGTGGTGTCAGCTTAGCGCCTACCCCCGGCGCTGACTGACGGTATTATAAAAGCCCTTAAATATCACGGTAGGCGCACGTTACGGCGACCTTACAGCCTGCGTCTCCTTCCATAGCGTATTACCCGGCTGAATATGATCGAACAAGTCTATAGTATCCTCCTTCAAATGGTAGGACTCAGAGAGCACAGGCTGTATACAACTCAGATTACTTAACGATAGCAGTATTGATAGGATCCTGATCGTTGGTTATCTGTTGTTTCAGGTACGTCATATCAAGTCGATTCTACCCTGACACCGATTATCGTAGTAGCAAATGTGCTGAACAAAGAGCGACCTGCAATATTGTTTGAAGCCTATCAAGTAATGCACTCGAGTTCGCGAAGCCCCGGAGCCTCGTGGGGCATTTCAGAAATAACGCTTGCGCGGAGGATAATTCCATTTGGAAATGAGGGCGACTCCGACCTGTGCCGGTCGCCGCGAATGCTGTCAATCAACCCGCATTCAGGACAGCATCCTTCGGTGCTCCAAGCATGTAAGGTGTGAGGCCTCAATCGAAGCACCATTGCAGACCCACGGAACCTAGCAGGCTCGTAGGAGTCAGCTGGATCCAACCGATGAGCGGCATAATAACATGCGTACGTCTTGTCGTGTTTGCCAGGCACGCTCGGGAATGTTAAACCGGGAGTAAGGGCATTCGGTCTCCTACCCAGGTGCGGAGATCGCTCACGATGGAATACCTATGGTGAGTAGGATCTTGGCGCACGCAGCTCCCTCTAATTGCCAGGGCACTTTTGGGCAACATACCATTTCGACCATCGTTTTACCCGAAACCTATTCTATTCATTAGACTATGGGGTGACAGCTAATATACGTGGAGGGAGAACCCTTCTGATCAGAGCAGACAAAATACGCGATGGCGTGCTCGCTATCCTATGTCGAAGCACTCCGGCCCCTTTGATTTGAGAATGAGTGGGAGAACCAGTCTGAATAGTGATTCCCTGTACGTAAGGTGCCTGTGGAACGAAGCGTTTGGTACCAGCATTCGTCTAGGGTACCTAGTGGCCCCCCTCATAAGAACCTTTGTGTATTAGTGAGGCTCTGCGTATTAGGCAGGCTGACTTGGCGAGCTGTGTTTTTAGTACTCACTTTGTTTTTTTGTCGTATACTCAAAAAGGAATAATCCTTCGCAAAATGCTCACCCACTATCGAGGTAGAGCCTAGCTCTGCCCATACCGCAAGGAGTACTGTCTAGAGGCGTATTCTGGAAAGCGTTTAAATAACATTTTGCGTTGGTAACAACTCGCTATGCGTCAACTTGCAAGGTTGCCGATATACAGAGACCGCTAGTGAAACAAGGGTGAACCTAGAACCCCGCGCGATCTCGTGACTAACCTATTCTCGTTTTTCAGAGGTCAGAAAGTGGCACTTTGTGAACGCGAAATATTCATACCCTTATGCTCGTCGAATGAGAAGGCAAACTCACGGCTGGCTGGCCCTATCAAACAGGTCACCCAAGAACCTATCGTAATGCATAGAACAATATTCCGGCTCCGCAATTGGTACCCGCCGAGCGAGTAATGCACGAAGTGGATCAGTTGCCACACACAGTGCCGAGCCACAGAGATGGTGGTAAGATGAGGGCTGCGGTGACGCATGGCGGCACTCAGACACTGGAAAAGAATCCTCGTATTGTCCGGGCTAAATTTCTAATGTCTACTGCATAACGTCCAACCCCGACCTATGGCAGTGATTCATTAAAGTATTTCCCTTCCCGACTTTTTCATATCCCGGATTAGAAGTAAAGTTTAGGAATCGACTAGATGTGCTGTCCAGTACCCTGATCAACCAACTCGGAAAACATCGCTTGCTTATATTGCGGGTTATTAAAGGGCGATGCGAAGGCCGACGCCGGCGGTCTCAAGTCTTATCGCCTTTCTAAATCTCTTGTACCGCCTGCGAGGATAGATGGTCTTTGCGGAGCCTGATATCACCCCTGCGGCAACTGGGACATTTGTCCTCAGGCGGAACCCTGGAGGCATCGTTCGAGGTTTGGATGGCCGTCATGCCCTGGCAAGCAGCAATTTTCTATAATTCCCTGTCCGACATACCAGATGGTTGGCGTCGCCCAATCCACCGGTATGAGGGGGCCAACACCTGGTAGCAGCACGCTATGTGATCACATGCCGTTTAATATATCCAGAAGTCCAAGCTCAAGCCTTGAATAAGGCGCTTTTGACTTTAATTTACTGTCGATAAGAAACGGCGGCCTCGAGTGTAAGAAACACTACACTCGGTGGCTTACCTTCAGTGCATCACAATACACTCTACGCTAGCCACCAAACGTTTTCTGCACTGACTCAGCGCTTATCCCTTCTGCCGACGGACTGCGGAGTGTGTCGTAAGGATTAAAGTACCCTTTCTACTCGAAACCATGGGTAACGACTTGTCGTGTGTAGGCAAGATCCATATTTATCTGTCACTTACCATCCGGCCGGTAGTCGTGTGCCCCTGGAGAAGGAACGATGTAGTGCTAACCGGGGTAATAAGTAAGCGCCCGTAACTCCTCAAGACGACTCTAATCAGAGGCCCTGTATGGTCCACCGGGCTGGCAACCAAACGAGGAGAAAATATAGACCTCCTCAGCGGGGTCGATCAAGGTGTCTTAAGGCGGCCAATAGTTTGATAAAGATCAGCGTGCCTATGGCACTTACCCTATGTTGCGGTAGATAGCTGACAACTTCGCTACAGCGTATTTTTTGTTAGCCCAATATGAGGATTAATACCTAAAGAGTATGGATGAACTTAGAGGGTACCAACGCGTGAAGGTGGCCCGTGTCGAAGACGTAGCTATCTGACTGCGCCCTCGGTGTCGGACCAGTCGATATTGGGGAGTAGTTACTCCTGTTAAAGGTAGATCACACAGAGGAATCCAGATTTGCAGTACCAACTGTGAGGGCGGTGCCGTAATGAAGAACTTAGGCGGTCGTTCGAGAGTCGCGCGGAGCAGGAATATCGCGCCACGATTTTGAACGTGAGTCTAATGGGATGGATCGCGTACAAGCAGTTTACGATCTATTGTCCCCCACACATGGAAAATGCATGCAAGCCGGGTGACGCGCATGGCAGCGAAGCAGACCGAGGACTAGTGCGCTAAGGTTATCGGTATTGCTTGGTTATGGGGTGCCCCTCCTTGTGCAACACTGCACTACGGAGGGTCGACTGCGTAAAGTCGGCCCAAACCCAGCACTACATACGACGTTCAGGGTGGATAAGCGGGCGACGGGTTCATTAATTGATCTATCTAGTATGGGCTAGCAGGGGAGTCGCTGTCGGGGCCACCGTTTCACTTAAACTCCCTTTAGTCCTGACTTCTACCTGCCTGACGGGTGAAACCTAAACTTTCTATTTGCCTGAGATCATTTATGGACGGACACTCACCGGATTCAACCTTACTTTGCATGAGGGGCGAAAAACCAGGCTAGAAGGCGTGTTGCTTGCTATGAAGCTCCACTAGTCGCAGTGGGCGTTATAAGCTTATCAGAATGCTATAGTCGGAGGGAGCCGGATACCTCCTTGTGCTCAATTAGAACACTTGCCATTGCTGACGGGGTCTATCGTCGTCCGGACGCTCCCGTTGTAAATAATAATGCACGTCCGAATCGCGTAGCCTGCACGCTCTAGTTCTTCTGCAACTATACCATACCAGACAATATGCTTAGTCGCCGTCACGGGTATCGAGTCCGTGCACCGCCTCGATAGATCTCAATTACAATGAGTAGACTCTCAAGACGTGTTACCATTGACGCTACTCTAGCCCTGTCCTTCAACATCTCGAAGATTGTAACTTGGATGTGAAACTCTTAGAGCAGACTTCTTGCCCTCAGGCCTAAAGGCATAAGGGGCCACTTGGCGAGTACACGTAGCGTGCTGAAAGGGGACCTCTGAGCTCCCAGTTAGCTTACCAAGATCCCCTTAGAGAGATGACGTTCTGATCAAAGTTTCAAGATTGGGGACCCCTACACGCCTCACAGAAAATATATTTCATCATCAGGTTCCGCGCTATCCGGGATACAGATATCAAAAGGGACTATATTTCGCGAATACTAGGATAGCCAATTAATCAGCCAGTATGCAGCAGTCTGTTAAATGCTCGGCGCAGATTCACGACTAGAAAGACAGCGTAGCAGATATACAGACAAGCTGTGTTAGATGGCGCGTCGGTTTTGAGCCTCTCATACTCACGCCGTTATATCTCCCCACATCGATGCCTCCTTGGAGCCGACCGAAACGAATTCCGGCACGGGATGCAATGCGTTGCTCGTCATTAGGCTCGGGTCATCGTAACGGTTCCAGCGAGTGATGTTGTAGATCCGCACACTTCAAACTTATCGACCTTTTCACGACGTTGCCTGAGATCAAATGAGATTGATCAAAACTTGTTCTTCCACCTTGTTTCCGCAGTGCTGTTCCGCTACTTGTCTAGTGTGAGCTAGGCGCATCTGTATTTACGTTCGACGTTCTCCCCGCGTATTAATCGGCGGTCTTATAAAGTGCCCATCCTGTGCCGTTTTAACTAAGGTAGATAGATACATTCTATGTATGTTGGTGGATCTCTTAGCAGAACACTTAAAGCTATAAGATACCTGAGACAAAGTCTACTCATAGACCGACGCGCCCTAATTAACGTATCTTATTCCATATTCCGAGGTTGTAATTTTTTCGTTTGTCGTGACAGGGGTCCATTGAGTCTCTTGCTAGCATTATCGGATCCCGCCACCCCATCTTTGAGCAGTGCACCTATACAATGTAGAGGCGGTCCGCGTTGTGATTTATTGATGAAGAAATACTCTGTCCACTAGCTCCAGTGCCCGGCGTCCGCTACACGAATTCATGGCTTCCCAAGTCGCCTACGTCAACCAGTCAGATGTAGTGACTACGCATCCCTAAGTGGAGTGCGACATTCCGGGTTTCTACCTTACGCAGACTCGGGCTCCCGAGCTAGCATTGAGGCCGATAAAAAAACAACCGGTCAGGCGCTGCTACGTTGCTTCTAAAAAGGAATTAATGCTTAGAACTGTCGCGTTTCCCGTCGCCAGAGGTCATAGGGACTATTGTGATACGGTAGAATATCCCTGCATAGTGAATCATAGTCCACAATATCGACCGATTTGCGGGAACACCTGACATACTATCTGTGATATTACAGTCCCGTTTCTTTTAACGCCCAAGTTCGCACGCATGCCGTTGTAAGAACTTTACTCGCTTTCCGCCCCGGGCGACGCAAGCCCTCTGCTATTTTTCCGAGATCCTGCATACTAATCAACTGCCGCACAGTCCGTGAAAAAAGTCGGTTGTACTCTCCGTTGGACTTATCCTGATAGGGAATTTCCCGTTCACACAAGGTACAACCTCCCACTTGCTATAGGTATAAGGAGGGATCCACAAGTAAGCTCTCTAATGGAGACTGCGCTTACAGTACTGCTGAGAGGGGTGTTTTTCCATTTTGTATATGCCGGTTACTCGGTTGAGGTGACCCTAGAGGTCCCCGTGAAGAACGTTCAAGTATGATCACAACCTCAGCGGTTCGAAAGGGTTCTAGAAAGTTACTGCATTCGTATGCACAGACTGACCTGAGAGCTCAGTTAGATATGCGGGCTGCTTGCTGAAGCAGCATGCAGACGTTTGGAGGAATACTTGACGAATGATTTCATCTCACATGGGGACCTCTACCGGGGAGCCTAACCTATAATCTGTGAGGTGGCGGTAGATAACGTCATCATAGCAGACCGGTTGCTTCTAGTATCCATATAGAACGGAGCACATTCGCGGGAGGTTGTCTTTTTCTTTTTTGTCCCTTAGTACGTTTCAACTGGTAGCCATACATTTTCATGATTACAGACGTGTGCGCTCCGGCAATTTCGCACTCCGCCACGTTGAGCATGGGGGACAACTAGGTACCATCCAACGCTACTGGCCCTTCGCACCCTCAGCCCCCGTATCGCCATCTTAATGACATGGTCGACTGTCTAACTGTAGCTGATCATATGCTCGGCCCGCCTCGACGCGGACCCAGAAGCCGATTGGTGCTACTGATAAGTTCCGGGAGGGACAGTGTTCAGGGTCCTCTCGTAACGGCGAGTTAGTAGTACTCGTTTGATCGAGCACGCTCGAGGTTTGTACCCCATGCTTTATGCGTGTGGTAATAACTTTATGCATAGGCCGTATGTGTTTAGCCGTCGACTCGCTAGGGGTTCGTAGTACACACTGGATATTTCTTACCCTTCCAGAAACGAATGTTAGCATTATGCATCTAAATACTCGTGCGCAAACGCTTTATCACATGCATAGTAGAGCGCAGCCCAGAGGGTCATGAAGACATCATTCTAATTCGATTTAGACTATCATATCCCCTAATATGCTTTATCCTCTACTACTGCGATGCGGCTGATTTGTGGTCGAGCGACCTATAGGACACGAAAGTTAGTCGAATTACTATTGAAAGCCCTTCTCACTTACGTAGGCCACTAGTTACCGTACATCACTTGAGTTCAATTCCAGTGAGCGTAACGTACAAACCTACCGAGGAGAGGCTACCGGAAGCTAATCATCGGTGTCCAGCGTATAGGGGGGTATAAACACCCGTTTATACAGATTATGTACCGATGGACCATGTATCCGACAGGTGTAGTGGAATTCGAAGAAAAACCATCAGACCGAGAAGGACCAAAATAATTGTGAGGTCAAAAACCTCATACGCTTCAGTCTGTGACGCCCTGAGTATCTAGAGTCTACTTTTCAAATCCGTTACCGGGGCGGCCGGCCCACTCGACAGACCCAAAGCTGGCTGGTTGGAGGAACGGTATTCAGGTCCAGGTCATGCCTCCAAGTCGGGAGTTCCACTCACCGGCCTATAAGATGGGAATACAGGCATTATCGGTGTCTGACTGTATGGGTAGTTCAGCTTGATGGTAGCCTTCTAGCAGCTCCAATAAGACTAACACTTTCGGGTGTCCTTGAACTGACTGCCGCGATTCTGTTCACAGAGGAAGGCCCAATGTGAAAAGAATTACCATTCTGTGTTGTTCCAGTTCAGTCTAACCAGCGGAGCATAATCAAAGCGTTCACAGCACCAAACATTTCGCTGCTCGTTGCGGTCGACCAATGACCCACGGTTATAACGGCGAGGTGCACCGTGCTGAGTCTCTGACCTAACGGTGCTATGAGTTGTAGTCAGTTAGCGGTCACCTGTTGGGAGGGGGCATAAAACATGTCATCCCCGTCTTATGGGAATGTTCTACAGACCACCATTAAGTCCAAGAGCTCCGAAGGACCACCTCACTGGAGATACCCTATGATTAAGCATGGTTTGTCGCGGCTTGATTCCGAACATTTCACGAGGACCCTGATTCACTTAATGAGCTGGTACCACCCGATGCGCTACAGCAGCACCTTCTCTAACTAGCTGTCCGTACCATAAACGCTCTCGCGGGTATACGTTTAATTCCGTTTCACGATGCTTTGAGAAGGGTAATGGGCTTGTAGTGACGTTAAGGGGGAGGTTACAATCCACTCTCTGTCGTGAAATTCTCTTCACTTGATACTTAGGCAACCGTAATATCTTAAATTGGCGCTGCGCGTGCGGTATCGCGTACTGGAGTGTGGGTATTAGACTCGCGGAAAACATATTTTCCAGTGCAGTACCCATTTAGGTGCGGTCTCTTATATGCTAGACACTTGGTGGGCGAGTGAATCTGACAATCGTCCAGTCGCCTACCCTAGAGCTGTTATCTTTCCTCTGCAAGCTATATTCATACCCCATGGTTGATCGCTGCAACGGAATCCACCCCGAGATGGATGCTTGTATACGTAAAACTTGGCGAGGCGACATTTAGAGTATCGGGACCTACCAGCCGCCGTTGCTAATAGGAGAACCGTAGCCCATCACCTCCTCAGGATGAACGGGACAGGTATATGCCGGTTTAATCGTATATTCCCGCACCTTGTGCAAGCACAAGGTGTGGGGGGTCTATGGATCGAGCGCTAAGATTCTAGGCAGTCCGAACCGCCGGCTTCTCAGACCTCTTTACATGGCGCCTCTTGCCCACAGTCCAATAAAGAACATTTATCTGCACTAGTAGCATCACACTTTAACTTCGTATTCCTGCCCAGCTCATCATACCAGCTAAGCGCGCCACTAGCACCCGATTACGTGCTTCACCTCTTGAGACAGCTTTCTTCCGTTCAGTAATTTATGACTTACAACTCTGGTGTTTATGCCCTTCGCTGGCATAAACCTGTCAATTTCTTCTATCATTAAGGTTACTGATGTTACAAGTCCCTCTATTACCCGACTGAAACGAAGAAATCCAATGTCGCATGATTGCCATTAAGTAGGATCCCACGTGGTCACTGAGCTCTGGTACAGTAGGTGGAAGCCGGCGTGTTGGGTATCTTACTTCCGGGTGCAGGTTGGTTTGTTTTCTCTTAGCCATATATCATAAATTATCTGACTTTCTCAAAAGCTCTCGGCCTTGCGCGAGGCTATGTTACGAGAGGCTCGTTTCGCGTGCTGACGTGCTACTTCATCGATTACGGTCTTCTGTTACAGCTCCCGGTGGTCCGTATCTCCTGATAGTAGTAGCCCTTCGTCGAACGGGCGATTGCACCGCCCTACGAGTGCGCCAGGAGATATAGCCATTGCTCGGTTAATTTTAAAGATGCTTGGAAGGTCGATTAACTAACCCTGTTTATGGGTGGCCTGCACGCTATCGTTCGTTTTGATTAACTTACCTGCAAGGTCCACTCCAATGCATCCATGACCTGTCATCGTATATACTATAGGGACTTAGGCCGAAAGCAGCTGTCCACCACTAGAAACGATGTGGTTGCAATCGCGCAAGCAGAGCCACCCCACGTCGTCCATTAGGACCTGAGCGATACTGCGGAGTGTTACTCCTTGAATCCTATTGATCGCCTTAATTATAACAATGTAGTCAGTTTCCGGCACTCCTCACTCTTTCTGTTACTAAGGCATTTTCTATGCCGCATAGATGTCTAACACCTACGCAGGTTTGATAGGGAATCAGTCCCTAGTCTCACCTCGGAGGGCGATTGTCTCTACAGAGTATTGCCCAAAGCTTTCATGGGAGGGGTACTGATGATCACTTTGCCCTAAGAACGTCTAGTTCCAAATGTCAACCGTTCTATTGTTGCGTACCCCTGCAATCAGGGTTGCCAGGCTCATTGGCACTCTGAATTCTAGTGTTCACAGAACCTTTTTAAGGCCCGCATTTGTGTGAGGACACTTTCATAGTGTTATACCCATCGAGAGACACCTCCCCCCGACGCTACTATTTCCTCGATCCTGGGAGGACTCCAGATCTTCTAGATGGCAGTTACCTAATGAGCCACTAAGGCGGGATCGTTAGGGGGTTCAAGGCCTAGGATTCCAATTCTTCCAGAGCACGGCCCAATCCCCCCGTGACAATGAGAGATCAGGCATCAATCCCGTGCCCTCGCGCGGGGCAATCCAAGCGCGACCATTTACCAACTAATGCTAATATACGGGGCGGAAGTTGTCAGAGCCGACGGGCAACCGTTGTATAAGGGTTGACGACGAATACTTAACTGAGGGTCATCCTAGATATATTCGCGGACATCCCACCCCACATCCCAAAAACCGAAAGGATCGTGCGAGTAGGAAACAACTCATCCCACTTGCCTGCGTAATCCCACGCTCGTAGCTTACGTGGCGCTGTTTGCTGACTTAGGCATTTACGAAGGGATTGGTCATAAGAATACGTAGTGCTGCGTCCCTAATTACATATAATTCTCGAGGTGGTATCCCTAGTTGCCAAGTAACTCTGTATTTTCACACTGCCCTAGACCTGTGATGAAAGACATTACTTCTACCCAATCCATTGCCAATTTCCTTTAGTAGTTCACGGGGCTATGGTTAACTACGTTTGAGAAAGCGTTTGTAGTTGTCACCGAAAATCACGAGGGGGTATCCATTGGGAGGAACATCCTCGAAAGCAAGCATTCTGGAAACTGTTCTTTTACGGATGAGTAGCCACTTAGAGCGATCACAGTCTGAGGGCCCATCCGTAATGTATCGGGTTTAGGACCTGGACCATCACTCCATACCAGGTGTTAATAGGTTTCTCTCACTACCATCGCTCCCCGGTACTTTTCCCGGTTGGATGCCCGTTTCGTCATGTACCTGTGTAGCTGGGGCATCATTGCGCCCTCCATGACCGCTGAAACTCGGAAGGACGCTAGTAGTCTGTGGGACGCAGGAGAGTGCGCCAATTTCCCAAGCCGGTCTTTAAGGAAACCGACTGTAATCGCGTTGGGGAACAGAATATGTCTCAGGCCCGAGCGCGGCGTTTATTCAGGGTAAGTAATCCCACATCCTCATCCCGCAATATTCCCTATCTAATGATGAACAACACCTAAAGCTAACCGGCCTAAGACATAACTTCGACTCGTAAGGGTCTCATTACAGATACGAGCCCACTGGAGTGAACACGCGTACAAGCTCTTCGTACAGGAATTTTCGGCCTGATCGACGCGCCACAGTCGAATTCTGTGGACCGCTCAAGTCCGGAGCTTGAGCTGAAAGCCAGGTGGCAAAGACTTCGATTTTGTGCCAACAGGGCTGTCATACGTCTGCATGGGGGCCCCCGTCATACCAACTCCCCCAGGCGTGTCCTCCACTGCTCACTCCGTCTCAGATCGTGGTCAGCGTGACAGTCAGCCGTAATAATCTTTTTATCTGAAGTTCCGGCTTACTGTATCTGGAGCGGACTGGCCTGCTCAGCAGGACACCCTCCTATCCCACGGAGTCGGTCGAAGTGAGCAAACGCACCGTCTGCAGGCGTGAAAATAGGAGTTCGGGGAGAAGTTTGGCAGCGAGGTTGATTCTACGGTGTATATTTGGGTGACGCCGTCCATCCACTAAATACAATCTTCCAACGACTGTGTATGATCATGTAGAATATACACTTCAGCGTTATAACAACTGTGTACTTTTTTCCTGATCTCGTCGTTCTGCGAATATTGTGCGTCCTTCCTTAGGATGGGTCGGGAGAGCCTGAAACCAAACAGTATGACGTAGGATCAATTACTATACTACCTCTCAAGGGCACAGGATGACGAGTTCCAGGTTCAACGAGTAGCAGTGTAAGTACACCCAGTCGCCGCTGCAGGAATATCATCTGTCTAAGTTACCATGTTGGCAGTTGGACTCATTGGCGAGTTGAGTCCAATGTGGTAAACTGCCGTGGTCCTTTCGTGTACCGTACTTTACACATCGGTGGGTCACTCTGTGGAACAGTTTAACCTTGTCTGCAGCCTGGGTCGTTTACTAGATGAATCAGTACTCACAACATCGGTAAGTAAACTAAAGGATGGTGGGCCGGCGATGGTGACCGAGAAAATTGCTCCAGCGAGAGCGCTCTTTGCGGCCACCCCCGTGTATCTCCTTAGCGGCCCGTTGCAGAAACATAGACACCCGAGTTGACATAATTGACCGCATACAGTACCTATAATCGCTCATCTCAAGACTTTGCGTCCAATAATGTCGCCTATCGTGCACACTGGGGATGATACGGTTGTTTCGGTTTTGATTGCGTGGCGTCACCGCCAACACCCCGAGTGAGGATTGAAGGCCTGTAGGTGGACCCGCTTTTGCCCTTCGTTTAGTTGCCTATAGCCTCGAACGGATCAAACTATGTTCTAGTAGCGAGTGACGCGCAACATTAAACTGCTGGAAGGTTATCCATCCCAGATTACAGGCATTAACCCTATGTCGGTTCCGAAATAATAGTATCACGAAGGTCGTCTCAAGAGCAATAACGAGCAGTCTAGTGCCTCGAAACGTTCCGCGTAGCATCCGGGATGTCGCTCATGCATTTGTCATGTACCGGATGTTCGACCTTGTCCTAAGGATGGTTCGATGTAGGTTTTTCCCATCAGCGGCCTTCCATTCGGGCCCCACAAAGCACAGTCGCAGTTTCTCCCTCACTGCTAATTGATCAGCCACAATAAAGATAATTCATACCCGCCCTATAGCATCATCCTCCTCGCTGATAGCCAAGATGCCATTTCCCGCGTTCCCAGCCAAGCGCCTCTATTTAGGACGACTAATAGATGTGTTACCTTCCTAGCCTTTACGCGGTCCCCTATACAGGATTGGTCGATCATCAAGACTGAGTAGATAAAAGTCCAGTCTGCTAAGCGTTGTTCTCCAATGCTAGATCTTTACCCTCCAGCCCATAATTTGGGAGAATGCTCGCGGACGTCGCTGTACCTATAAATGGTCCTGAGATAGTGCTACATCCTCACGCTACGTGTCCTTGGTTTATCAAGTTAATACAAACGTCCGTCGTAGATGTGTCCGATAAATCCCTGTATAGCACAAACCCCAATAGACAAAGGGCAACGAACCAGAGCATTAATCCCGTTGAACCAAAAGGCTAGTATAGATGTCGAGACCATTACCCTTACTGCTGCCGCATGTGTTCAGCACTCCAATCTTTAGTCGTACTCTGCTCAAATACTGCGGTTAACCACAAGGCGTCTCGGTCATTAGACACCGGGTCGTTGGAGCTACTGTAGTCTAATTTAATCTATAGACCGTGAGAGTTAGTTTACTTTAGCCTGAACGATAACGTGTGAAGTTAGATGTTCGTCTGAGACTAAGCCGCCTATGTCGGTAATACCCAGGAGACCAGGCATATTTGTGGAGCACGACGTTTGTTTTAGATACGTTCGTCATCGACAGGAATTCCATCGCTCCCGGTATATACCAGACTACTTTAAACTGGCGCCAGGGTTCCGAGCCATTTTCACCTTACTGTCTTTATCCAGACGCCGGACGAAGACTTGCACTAAACCCTGTGTGGGAAAAATGCATACGCTCTGCTTAAACATGGACTTTGTAATTAGTTATCCGTCTAGCCACATTCTCTGCTCAGGCCCCCATTCGAATGACATGTGCTCTCGCCGGCATTACCGGGCCTGGGACTATATATCCTGACTATGGCTCTTGACCTTGTGTCTTGACACTTCTACACCCCTGGGCGATGCGCTAATTATGCCAAAAACTTAGATGTTGCGTCAGGAAAGCGTTGCAACTGGATGGATTGACGTAGAAACGCATTGATTTCGTACACGCGTTCGCGGTTCACCAGCAAAAGCTTGCGGATAATAGTTGAAGTTTTCGAAGCTCAAAGCAATTTAAGCGACGGCATTCGACGCAGGTGCGTTGGTGAGCTGTGTTACACGTAAAAGGCACCTTGACACTTGAGCTGGAACAAGGGTAAATACCTTTAAGTTCTGGGCTCTAAAGGTAGTATCGTCCAGGTTATTTGAGGCCGCTATGTACCATGATACGTTCGGATACACCGGCGCAATGCGCCGTAGTACAATACAATTCAAGTGACTGCGGTGGCCGAGCTGGGTTTCGGAGGACACGGCTGGAACGCCAGTTCCCTAGAGTCCATGTCCAGGTAATACCGCTCCTCGGGAACTACCTCAGGCCCCGAACTCAGAAACCGGTTCCAGTTACGTCGAGACCTCCTAAACAGGGGTAAATAGAGCCTCGGGCGCTCTCATATGAGATGCAGAGAGGTTGGACGTCAAGAATGGCAAATTCCAACCCTGGCTACGATGAGTACCTCTGAAGGCTCCTTGAACCAATGGCGTTCCACAATTGATTGTTCAGTAGTTGCTGGGCCGCCTTTTCCGGTGTCTTTCGAGTGACCAAGTTAGAGCCTAACCCACACAAAATCTAGTGTACCCGCTCTGGCTGCCCACCTGTCAGTTCAAAACAGGCAGAGATATTACCGAAGCACCGGATCCGACCTCGAGCCTTGCTACACCCGCTTCTGACAAGAGATGCAGCGGTTTGAAGTGAAGCGTTGATGGCTAAGTTAACGTTAATCTACTCGAGGGGCCTAAAAACGCTTCGTATGTGGGGGCATAGCTATCCAGCCTCGATGGGGGTACGCCGAGCCACACGAGACTTAGACGGTATAGACCTGGCGGCATTTTCACGATTAAGCACACCCAATGTTTTCTGTACGCACGCATGCAGTTTGGGGAGCAGTCCGACCTTGCATTCCCATTGCGTTTAGTTGGATGACCCAATGACATACGGGCCTAGGACTTGCTCCGTCCTAAGTAATGCTATCCCGTGATCAAACCTGTAGCGCCCCGGCATCGCCCCACGGTGCAGCTATTGACCATTAATGGGTCTTTATTCTTCCGCTGATTTGTAATTTCTACATACTCCCATATTATCTCTTACCTAGGGTACCACGCTTTGCGCGACCCGAACCTCCCTTGGTCGCCTAATCTCAACGACTAAGACTGCCCCCGTTTCATACAAATCTTTATTCACTATAATTACGTGTATGTAACACTTCGGAAGGTACTCGCTCAACCCGATCTAACAATGAGGCTAGGCTAGTGACCGCCCTCTACGCAACTAGCAATTGTAAAGGTCACATCACGAGTGGATTTTTACCGCGGGACTTCAATGCCCACTCCCTAAATGCTAAAAGATGAGCCCCTATGAATTTGGAACTAGTACCTCCGAGGGTATCAAAAGTCGTATAAGACTCCTACGCTGACAAAAACTCACAGACATACAATGATGGGCTGCCTGGTAAGTATTCCCGTAGCAGCGACATTATGGCTAATGGTACTCAGTCCCGCTTTTGCGTCTGCACGTGTTGGCACCTCAAGTGTCCAATGTTAGGGAATGTGCGTCATGTACCACCGCTAGCGTGTGTCCTATATGATGCTTGGAAACACATACTGTGAAACCCTTTCTGCCCTGGCACTTATTTCGGATTGTGTGACTTCACACGATAACAGTAAACTTTAAACTATGCTAGGGACAATCAAAATTGATAATATTTAGTTGTACAGCCCAGCAATGGTTCCAGTACAAAGACCCTAGGGTCGATCGAAGGCTCTTTCGTAAATCAGCGGGGGCCACTAATGGGCCGCATTAGCGCCAATTCTGTGGGTGGGGCTACCCTCCACTATGCGTATGGTGGACTCCCTGGTACGAGTCTCGCCACCGGTGCCACCCTTTGTCCTGCGTCCCAGTTTGACTCGGGTACCCGTCAACCACTGGCTTAAAAGTACCCAAATGTTCACCTGGACACAGGTCGCTATACCATTTCAGTGGAGTTTTAGCCTCCGATGCGCACCCTGCGTATCCCGTTGGCTACATCCTCCTACCGAATGTCATTCGGTAATGTATGGTCCCTTCGTGAAAAGTTTCCGTTGCAAATAGCCGGTAGAGAAAGGGCGTATCATCATGCACGTGGCAAGTGGGTATTCCATGACTGACCCTACATACTTATCAGGAGAATTGAGGCCCAGCCCTAAATTAGTATCGGACGGAATGTAGACAAGCGGATTCTGGTCCCTCGCTGACCTATGGCGGCCTGATACTTTGTGGGACTTATGTAGCCGACGTGACTTTCGCACGATAGCCGCTACGAAGATCTATATATGAATTCAGTGGTCTGGGTCAAACAGTCGAAACGACGGATGCTGACGTCCGCAGCTACTTTTGGTCAGTGTATTCTGACGAGGCTCTCATGTAAAAAAGTGATGGGCAGACCCAAATGCTGGACGATCCATTTCTCAAAGGAGTTAGGAACGGCATAACTGGTTAGCCGCTAACTGCCCCTTACTCTTTCGAGTAGTCCCTTGCACTTAACCCTTCACGGTTTTCTGATTTCAGCTGTGTGCTGACCGAGCACAAGTCCAGTGAATCGATGGCCTGGATTCCCCCGAGCTCATCCGGGGCGCAACGTATAGAGCCACCTGGCAGGGGTTTAATTCCCCCTCGAATATAAACGCGTTTCTTCTTTGAATCCGGGGCACTTGACAAACCTTCATCTGATATGCCCGGCAATTGACGCATCTGTGTGGCCGGCGCGCTCACGGATGTTTCAGCTAGACCGCTCACACAAAATAGGCCTCTTTGATAATGTAAAGAGAGGTTTTGCACAGAAATTAGAAAATTCAGCCCTCGCATTCCACCTTCGGAATCCTGGGTACAATTACACCATCAGCGATATTAACGCCATACTACATTGTAGTCACATGCAGGCTGTTAAGCTTTTACGCTTTAGTATGCCTTTCTTCCGCAATCACGAAGGCCGTCCCGTAACGACTTTTTCTTTGGACTCTACTAGCTATTCGGCTCGGCAAGAACCCAGACAAGACCTATGACCTCTCTCCTCACAGCTCAAACGCGCCCAGATTTCGAGTGCTCACTATTCTTGGGTTGGCCTCCACCTGTCGTGCAGTACCACCGAGGAGACCGCGTAGTCTGTCGTATTAGGTGGCGACGTCGTACAACGGCTACATGCACCAAACAGGGTATGCCCCTTTCAAGATTACGTTACTAAGTAAGGGCGGTTTATAGTGCTGGGCTACGCGACCAACGGCATCCAGCACGGGCTGAAGGGGGCCAACAACATTGGCTTTGTGGGGCCATTACCTTACAGAGTGGAATGCCACCTCCAGCCTCTAAAGCGTAATCTCTGGACCGTTGAAAGACACTCTGGCTTGCCTTACAACTCTATCGGCACCTTGGGTCCTTTGGGCGTGTTTTCGACCCGGGGAGTGGTGGCCACTAACCTAGCCCCTTATCTCTAAATAGCAACGCAACACGGGGGTATCTCGTATCAATGTCCGGTTGGCTCAACCTAGATATGCTCTTATGGCCTACTTGTCTCAGTGGGTGAAGAAGTTCCGGAACAAACGACGTCACACGGCTTCCCGCGTTTATGTCCGGCGGTCGGGTTATGACTGGATAGCGCCTCTCCGAACCGCAATGTACTACTCACGGGTCGACAAGTTTTACTCAATTATTCCGGGAGGCCTGAGTACATGTAGGCCCCGGCGAACCCAATTGGGTCATCTCACGTGACTTCGTTCACACATTCCTCCACATCCACGCATGCACTCACAAGCACAATGTTACCGACGCTTAGGGGTTGAGGGAAGTTTTGGTAATATGACGATCAACACACCGGGACGCACTTGCCCTCAAATCACAGGCGGTGTGTGGCGGTTACAGCTGTTTACCAACTGAGCGTCCCAACGTTCGAGACGTGATACATTGCTGGCCAGAACTGCTTCTCTAGTGTCTATATTAAACTTTCCGATGAAGGCTCTCACGGTTTGCTTAACACCTTAACGACAACTATAAGCCTTACCCTAACATGTCCCTTCACTAGCTTGGGAGTTACTGCATAGTCTGAGTCTCACCCTGATCGATGCTCGGATCTTTCCGGCATACGACAAGTGAATAAGAATGCGTACGCGTTCGCGACTGACGAAGAATGTTTAAAGCCCGAGCGAATTTAAGGCCGAGGTTATCGTCTTTTTTTTATGTCTTGGACTAGATCCAGATACGCTGACCCGCTGGCGCTCGCCCCGTTCATGTATGTTGACGCACGGGGCCCTGGCCATTCAGACGAACCCATCGAACAGCTATTGGACAAACAGTCCGATCCGCCAGAGGTGTGTTTGTTGAACGCCTTCTGGCCAAAGGTGGAGCAATACAGTATCAATGTGGATGCATCGCGATGTGGGGTGCTCAACACAGATCTGCATAATCTGGGAACATGTTGATGGTGGAACCCTTCATCTCTAGTTCTCAGGCTTAGCTGCAACCCTTTTGTAGTTTCACATGGTTAAACCCATGTACCAATTGACTGCATGATCATGCTCTTACGGCGGAGTAAAATCCAGCATGGGTTTTTCAAATACCGTGCACCGTCGCGACATGCACTCCGTCTTCCTATCACGGTTGACTTCCATTAGTTCGCGTGATGAAGGAAAAACTTGGCATCGTTCCACGCAAGCTTCAGCCCCGAGTTTGCTACAACCTATCAGCATCTACTAAACCCATAATTCGGCAGCTAAAGCTGCAGATCTTTCGGATATGTGCTCGCAAGAGGCCATTGAAGGGCGTAAACGCATGTCCTGAATAGCGGTTCGCTCCCGGAGGTGATGCTCTTCGGTGAGCGATGCTGATTGCTTTTCTGGCTACTCAACAAAAATGCATGCGGACTTATGGCCCAACTGTTAGAAGAACCTCGTTGCACTTTAATTAATTCATTAGACAGTTGCCAAAACTTGGTAATGTCAGTGTTTTCCAATATCGTTTTCCTATTCTCTTGCTCGAACTCGGAAAATCACCCCCAACCCCAGTAAAATGTGCCGCGAATTGCTCGGCGCACTCTTCTACTGCGCTCACTATGCACGCTTGCGTCTGTACCGGTTATCCAGAAGATGCTGACCCACATACCCATCCACGCCACGAATAACGCAACGCCCACACAGTCTTCTATGAGGAAGCCCTACACGATAGTAATGCGGCTCCTTTGATACCTCTGACGGAACCCCAAATTGCCACTTTATGGTATGCCTACTATGTTATTGGGAAAAGACATTCAACTAGGTCGATTATCTGCCGCTCATATTCCCTTCTAATCTGTGCTCTTTTATTTGCCCTGGAGGATTGTGAGTGAAAATCAGGAGGTCGCCCTAGTCAGCTAAAAATTGCCGAGTAGATTTCATGCCGCGCCCCACCGCCTACAATAGGTGGCGTCACGTCCCCACCGCGCTTAACCAGACATTCTGGGGGTCTAACGCCTGGTTTTCTTCGCAGCATTGGATTATTTAAGTTCGACAGTATAATCTGTCTTGCCTCCTGCCTTTACACCGTCTGTTCAGGCCTTAAAAGATGGCATAGGGTGGGCCCCCTTTTGGACTGATTAGTTGAACCTACGAGTTGCGCGCGCGATCTATTCGGAGTACCATCAAAGTAACGGGTCGTAAATAGCTAGACGTTACTTTATCCTATGGCTGTGTAACTTCGATTACGGATCATCCGGGGTTGTGGCAACGATCTCTATATCCCTATCCTGTAGCTATATAAGGTTCACATAGCGGGACCTAAGCTCTCTGCATTATGTGATTCGTACTGCTTCCAGAACAGTGGAATTACCCTGTGTTACACAGCTTAAAAGACTTTCACCAACTCAGTGGGACTCAATCAAGACAGCTTGCAATCGCCGAGGGACGAGCGCGTAACTATCATTAACCGTTTATCTTTGGGGATTCCGAGCAGACCATGGGCGGCCTGACCGTGGATCTGAGCTCGTTACAACATAACGTTTTAAGGGTATGAGACTTATGAATGAGTCACACGGCAGTAGGTACGCCTAATTAGGGTAATCGCCGTGCGCCGCGGGGGTATGGTAATTAGTTGGCTATTAGACGACTAGGTTAGTCAGGCTTTTTTACCCATGCCAACTATATATTTGGCCAGATTAAGAAAAAAGGCGTGCGGTAAATGTCTGTCCGAGATGCGGCACCATCGTCACTCGGATTATTGGATCTGATCCACGCAATGGTCATGTCCTAAGCCTGTTGAGTGGGGTATCGTTCTCAACCCGTGCTGGTTCGTCGAAGTTAGGGTCGGCTCATGGAGATCGGTAGCTATCCCTATCCATTCCGGCCCATCTGTTGATTAAGTTTGGGAGGGCTAGATTAGT